>NC_133813.1:21181680-21481680 GCF_043250625.1 Sebastes fasciatus
CTACTTAAACAGTTTTTTGTAAATGTCAGAATTGTATTTGTCCCCATCATTATTTGTTGTTATGAGCCTCATTCCACTTTTCAAGAAATTATTCATTTTGAAAGACCACACTGAAATGTTTGATGAAGCTCATTTTGGCTTTTGAAACAAACCTCTCAGACTTGAATCTGTCTCGCCTGCAGACTGCTGGATTTGAGGAGCTTAATTGTCTCCATCAATCCAAATATTGTCATACAAGGGTCAAGTTTATTGTGATCTTCTTAAGAAGAGGTTTCTAATTTTGCGCAATTCTCCCATTTGCCTGCTGTGTTGGAGTTAAACCCACTTGATCTAAATTTTCATAGACTTGTCCAATACTGCTTGTCCCTAAATTAATGGACCCCTGCCATCCAATCAGAACTGAGAATTCACTGTGGCATAACCCTAACCTTAAAAAAATCTTCACCCCAATTTAAAGGGTTTTGTTTACATTGTGGGGCCTGCTTTTTGTTACCAGATGTCCCCATAGACAAAGACAATAGTCCGACGAAAAATACCGACGCTTTGTCACAGCTGTCGGCGTTTGATATCACCGTACGAGGCATCCTTTGGCGTCGATATGAGATGCACAGGGCTTTCCATTAACTACAATGTAAACCCATCTGCGGCAACAGTAAACGCTCAGGGAAAGTGTTGTAGTTTAAAGAGCGAAAGACACACACAGGGCGGGCGGAAGGGGAGGTAGATGGGTCCAACTAACACGAGGCTTTCATTCAGGAGACCGCTGTTCGTGTCCCCTGGGTTACGTTTCACTTTCACTTTGCAATCAGATGATCATTTGTGTCTCCTACAACATTAAGTCACATTTGCACTATAAAAACATAGTAATTTTGATGTTTTTTCTTAAACCTAGTGGTTTTGTTTAATTCAAAATGTTAAGGATGTGTTTTCTCCGAGCAAAAAGTGACGCCGAAGGGTCCGACAAAGCGTCAGTGTGAAACGAGTTGGGATGAGAACGTGTTGTCTGGCCAGATTCATGTCCTCACAACATTCTTAATGCAAGACAACACACACACACACACTATTCTACAGACATTACCTCTGTGCTCAAGTTCCAATAAAAACCTTTATTTTATATAGATCCTGCTACAAATGTCAGTTGTTTCTTGCATGCATAGTTTTACACACTTAAGACAAGTAAAATTACAAATTAAGATTTCTCTTTTAGAAGAATATCTCAACTTTAGAGCATGCATAAACCCATGTCCCAGTTATGAACAGTCGACCAATAACTTAGCTGCCAGGAACCAGGAGGGACATTTCAAGCAGCCATTTCGAAAATATAATCCAATGGATCATATTTCTAAAAGAAATATACACCTACTACACTGAATAAGACTCAAATAATGTTTTTTGTAAACTTTCTTTGGCTTTTTTCATCAAGCGGCAAATGCTGCTTCTTTAAAAATATAGATAATGAAGGTAAAAGAGGGTAAAGAAATTGGAATTAGAGCTTACGCTATAGGGGCAGTTTATGGAAGAGGTTGATTGTTCAATTCATCTCGAGGTATTAAAGGTAAATTTGCGCCAAAGTGAAAATCACTTCAGGACTGTCCCGTTGACTCACAAAACCCCAATAAACAAATACATTTATCAAAGCTCTCTGATACAAATTAAAGCATTAACAGAATCTCTCTTTCATGTATAGTTTTAACGCTCCGTTGATCACCTACAAATATGAGTTAAGGTGTAGATGATCCGTCAATATTCAAAATTAATACATGTTATTAAAAGTATCTATCGCAGTTAAGATTAGCAAGTCACTGTAACTAGAGAGAAGTTCCTTCAGGGATCTTTGCAGTTGAAGGAGTCTTATTATGCACACTGAAAATGACATATATATCACAGTAAGATAGGCATAATGTTATCAAAGTCTGAAGAACTGCATCAGTGCTACATTACACATCATTACAAAACAAATATTGGCTTGCCTTAACCAGGGTTGTCTTACAGGACATAATAAACCTACAGTATATGATGGAGAGAAACAACAGTATGCACAAAACACAAACGCACAGCTTTGACGGGATCACATGAAATATTTCCATATTGCCATATTACCTTTGTGCTTTAGAGAGGAATGTGCTGTATTGGTTTGGGTGTTTGCTGGCATACTGCTGTCTTTTTAATTGCTACATTTATCAACATAGTGTTTGAGCGCACTAACTCAAACATCCCTTTTACCCACTGAGTCAACAGCCACATCAGCATTAGAAATATTAGTACTAAAGGAAAATATGCTTTTTTTCAAAATATACTTTGTAAAAGTAATAAATGCAGCTGTTGGTTTTGTTTTCTGTTAAGAAACAGCAGCAGCATATAATGAATCAACAGTGTTGCTCATGGCTGTAGTCGTCAGCCTTTGTGCTTCAGCGTGGCAGTTTCAGGGCGGGGTTGATATGTTTTTTGTTTTCTTGGTCATCGACAGTTCAGAAGTTCAAGATCCATCGGTACTCTGTGCCGGTCTCTCTCCTCTTCCTCCCACATAAACAGTGACTCCATGTCGCGTTTTAACATGTCGACTCTCGTGTCAGGAACTCATCGAGACATCATCCGCACAAACTCTGGGGATTAAAGAAAAGGAGAAATTGTTTTACAAAGCTTTAGTTAAAAAAAAAAAAAAATCTTCAATCAAATATATGATGCTGCATAACTGCTCCTTATATATAGGATATACATCATGCTAGAGGTATTGGTGGGTAGGTGGAGATGTAGGGTGGACTATCACCTAACCCCACTGTTCTTGCGGAGCAGTAGCAATAGATCAGAAATGTAGTAGCCGATTGTTAAATACAAGTTTCCAAAGGGATGTTTATGATAAGCAGAGATTTTGTGCTACTAGATGAGCATGACTTAAATCAAGTATTTATATTCAGTTCATTAAAGAGAGCTTAATTAACTCAGTAGAATCTAAACTGGGTTTTCAGGTCAGCTCAACCATCTCTCTCAACAACAAGAAAAAAGATTATTTATACAAAATTATAATCATAGACTGTATATAAGAAGTTTGTCGTTTTGGCTGTTCGTCATCTTGTTTTTTTTGCAACCATAAGTGACACGAGAGGGTGGAGCTAAGTACAACCAAATGCTTAATAAGACTATTTTTTGGCGACAAAAAAAGTTCTAATTAAATTTCAGTAACTGAAATCACATTGTGAAAGGGTTAAAGTTCAAAGATGAAAACTCCCAAACCGGACAACGCCGTGGTAGCGACCTGTCAATCACGTTTACAATGTTTACTGAGGTAATAAATCAAGTGAGTAGTAGGGTCATTTTCTCACAGTTTTCTATACAATCAGACTTCTTTTTGCAACCAGAGGAGTCGCCCCCTGCTGGCTGTTAGAAAGAATGCATTGGCTTCACTTCTCAGACCCAGAGGTAGGCCACTGATAATAATCAGCTAGAGTAGCATAAACAGCATATTTTACATCATATTTTGTTTGCATGTTCAAAAATATGTTAGCTCGATAACAGTTATTGAAAGCTGCACTAATCAATATTTGTATAAACTGTATACAATGGACAAAATGATCTGCTCATCGTGACAAAACTACACTCGACTCTGCTGTTCCCCTTCAGCTCTACCGAGCATTTTGGTGTCTTTTAGCTCATTGTTTTGGTTTTACAGCTTGCAACTTTAAAGTGTTTTGGTTCGCTCTCACTGCTCTCATAGCATCGTTTTGTTTTCAGTGAAAAAGCTCTAAAAACCCAGCTATACGCTGCCTATAGCACAAAACAACAGTCAGACACAGTTAGCAACTAGCTGGTGTACACAGTGGAGCATTTGGCAGATATTTCCCTCAGGAGTTGGTTGGAGAGCAAAAACAGAGCTGAAATGAAAGTGAATATTGCACTAATAGTAGCTTAGAGCACATTTGTCAGGTGGACACTAACACTATCAAGGTCAAGGGCACAAACCTGCATAATAGAACACTACGAATGACACACATCTTGTCTCAAAAGTCACATTAATCAAGATCATGTTCACCCTGATCTACATGTATTCTCGCACCAAAAGAAAACTTTCGTTTTCAATCTTGCTCAATCAAATGTTGCTTGGACATTATTGCTGACGGACTGCATGTAGAACGCAGTGGAAATGTGAAATACTATTGCTGTAAGTGTAGTTGTGCTACTGAGAACAGCAGCCCTTTCTGATGTTTTCATCCCTGACAGCCTGTATGCATCTTTTTCTCTGTGGGTAATCTATGAGGTGCCATAATCCCTTGGTATGGAGATAATCTGACGGACAGGCAGACCTATTGCTTTCATCCCCTCACCTTGTAATATAAGCACACATGTTGGGATTTTACTTTGAAATGTGTGTGTGTGTGTGTGTGTGTGTGTGTGTGTGTGTGTGTGTGTGTGTGTGTGTGTGTGTGTGTGTGTGTGTGTGTGTGTGTTTAAGAGAGAGACAGAATGGTGGAGATAGAAAGACGCCAACAGACAAAGGTATGGTGTAAGCGTGTTTGATTTCCAGGCTCTATAAAGCATGGTGTCACACACTGCGTAGGATTCTTCACCTTCAAAGTCTACATGCCCATCTCCGTTGAGGTCGATGTCTCGCAGGATGTCCTCCAGGTCTCTGTGTCCGACCTGAAAAAGTCAGGTTGTGGGGAAGGTGTCAGTGTCCGTTAGCACAAACTCAGCCAAGATACCCAAGTAGACAAGATTCAGACAGACACCATGATTGATGGAGAGCTACAGAGAGGAGGACAGACTCTCCCAGCAGCTCTGTACCTGTTGTCCTAAAAGTTTTTTCATTGCTTCTCTAAGTTCTGCTGTGCTGATCTGACCATCGCCATTAGTGTCAAACTGAAAGAGAGAAAGAGAGACAAATGAATAAAACACAGTTAATAAGAATATTACCAAAACTCTCTTCTCACTTTTCTTACACATACAGAACCAACCACTGTCATTATCACTAAATTACCAAAACACTGGTTGAACATCGTTAAAGAGGACCTATTATGCATCTGTGCTTTTTCCCTTTCCATTATTGAGTTATATCGTTTTTTGTGCATGTAAAAGGTCTGCAAAGTTACAAAGGGAGTTACTCTACCCCACAGAAACACTGCTCCTGAACTGCCTGAAACGCCTTGCTTGAAGTCCTGCCTTTTCTTCCGTAACGAGGTGATGTCACCATGTAACAAATTTGCATAATACCTGCCTATAGCAGCTAGTTTGGCACACCCTCAAACAAAGCTAGTTTGAGTGGAGCTGGAGCGGAGTCCGAAGAGTTTGGTTCAGTTGACCAATCACAACAGAGTGGGCCAACTGACCAATCAGAGCAGACTGGGCTTTTTGGGAGTGGGAGGAGTTCAGACAGAGGGTAAAAAGAGGTGCTGCAGCACAGCCGGTATGAGAAAATGTAAGCTTTTTTGAACATGAAAGCATGTAAACATGTTCCAGTAGAAACCCCAAAGAAAAGTATGAACCTAAAAATAAGCATAATAGATCCTCTTTAAGATTATTACCAATTTTATCTGACATAAAGTCTTTTGGTAACCCTTTGCGATAAACTCTACCATTCATCCATCCATCCATCCATGTCTTTCCTCACCTCCTTGAACGCATCCCTCAGCTCTTTCACCCCGATCATGTCGGCCGTTTCAGCCAGAAGTTTGGGCCCCATGAGCTCAACAAAGTCCTCAAAGTCAACATGTCCTCCCACTGTTGGACAAGTTGAAAAGAGGCAGCTGGGTTAACCTTCAGGGTGTTCTCAGAGACAAAACATGACAAGACTTACTGCATTACTTGTACTCTATCTGATGAATAGTGATGCTGAAGCCTGGGCATTGTTTTTAAAGTGGCTGTAAAAGTAGTTTGTCAGAAGAATGGGGGAATTAATTCATAGCACACATATACACACAGTTTTACTTACAGTTCATGTTGATCTGCTGGCTCAGTTCTATCAGCTCCATCTCTGTTGGCATGTAGCCCATAGTCCTCATGCAGTTCCCCAAGTCCTTACAGCCGATAAACCCATCTTTGTCTTTGTCGAACTCCCTGAATGCCTCACGCAACTCTGAGAGCGAGGGAGACGGGGTGTCAATGTCAGAGAGATGTGGAAATTATTTGAGATTATTGTGACAATTACAGCTTTTTTTTCCTAAATGTGACATACCATCCATTTCTTCGGGCCTCAACTCTCGGTCCTGTGAAGGATCACAGCGCAAAGTTAGGATCCAAACACTGCGGGTATTTTTAAAATCATGCCGCATTTCTCAAACAAAAAATTAGTAACTGCAGGTATGTGCCGCAGAGTGCCAAGAGTCTGCATGTTTCCTTCCAGCCCAAGAGGAAGAGCTCATCAGTGAGATCATCTCAAGAAAACATGCAGACTATTGGCACAAAAAATAACACATTAGGTGTTAGGGTAGCAATAAAACAGCAGAAACAGTATAAAATATTAGATGGAGATGCAGAGACAGTTAGACAATAGAGACAGTTCCTTTATTTGCCGGTGCACTGAAATAGAATGACTCAATCTCAACCCCTGCACCCATTATGAACAGCCATGTGAGAGCTTCATCAGAGGAGTCAGTAAAACAGCGGTCATCTACACTGAGGGTTTCAAAATCACTGTTTTCTTTAAAAACAAGACCTTGACGTGTGTTGTCACAGCTGGAAATAGACGGAGAGAGATAATATAAGGAGCATTTTGCCATCACCATAACCCGGCTTTAATAATTCTTCATGCTGCTAATGTCAACCAATGTTTATTAGTAATGCAATCTCATGCATAAATATACACACAGACACACACACCCTTGCATTCAGCATTCTTCCTATCAAGAGGAAAGATTTCATATTCTAAAAACACCATCATCTCATTTCCACCGCGGTTATTGACATGCTGTAAGTGCTGCCGTTACAGTGAGAGGTGATTACTACACACATTCATCATTTGTGTTATTGTGCATGTATTGTGTCGTGTGCTAATCTCTTGGCATGCATGCACTTGATATTGTCTGGACTTACGTACAGCCTGCCGATTCTCAGCGAAGCCCTTGCGTAGAAAGATGCACGCAGGCCCCAGCACGTTGTGCATGTTGGCTCCGTTCTGGGCCAGGGCCACTAGCGGCTCAAGATAGGCCCCCCCAGATCCCCCCTCCTCACAGGACTGCACTGCTTTGTAGTTCTTCTTTTGGTCCTGGAGCAGCATCGGGGGCGGGGGGGCCAGACATGGGAGCAAGGGGCAAAGACAGGGGTAGAGACTGTGACTCAGACTGTGGAAGCATGGAGTCAACAAGGAGCCAACGAGGAGGTGGAGGATGAAGGGGGTGACAGACATATGTGTGGCAGTCATAGAGAGGCGTGGAGTCACGTCAGTCGTAGAGAGATGAGGAGTCAGGTCAGTCGTAGAGAGGCGTGGAGTCAGGTCAGTCGTAGAGAGATGAGGAGTCAGGTCAGTCATAGAGAGATGTGGAGTCAGGTCAGTCATAGAGAGGTGAGGAGTCAGGTCAGTCGTAGAGAGGTGAGGAGTCAGGTCAGTCGTAGAGAGGTGAGGAGTCAGGTCAGTCGTAGAGAGGTGAGGAGTCAGGTCAGTCATTGAGAGGTGTGAGGTCAGTCGTAGAGAGATGAGGAGTCAGGTCAGTCACAGAGAGGAGTCAGGTCAGTCATAGAGAGGTGAAGAGTCAGGTCAGTCATAGAGAGGTGAGGAGTCAGGTCATTCATAAAGAGGAGTCAGGTCAGTCATAGAGAGGTGAGGAGTCAGGTCAGTCGTAGAGAGGTGAGGAGTCAGGTCAGTCGTAGAGAGGTGAGGAGTCAGGTCAGTCATTGAGAGGTGTGAGGTCAGTCGTAGAGAGATGAGGAGTCAGGTCAGTCACAGAGAGGAGTCAGGTCAGTCATAGAGAGGTGAAGAGTCAGGTCAGTCATAGAGAGGTGAGGAGTCAGGTCATTCATAAAGAGGAGTCAGGTCAGTCATAGAGAGGTGAGGAGTCAGGTCAGTCATAGAGAGGAGTCAGGTCAGTCAGAGAGAGGTGAAGAGTCAGGTCAGTCATAGAGAGGAGTCAGGTCAGTCGTAGAGAGGTGAGGAGTCAGGTCATTCATAAAGAGGAGTCAGGTCAGTCATAGAGAGGTGAGGAGTCAGGTCAGTCATAGAAAGACGTGGAGTCAGGTCAGTCATAGAGAGGCGTGGAGTCAGGTCAGTCATAGAGAAGTGTGGAGTCAGGTGAGTCATGATGGAGGAGTCAGGTCAGTCGTAGAAAGATGAGGAGTCGGGACAGTCGTAGAGAGGAGTCAGGTCAGTCGTAGAGAGATGAGGAATCGGGTCAGTCATAGAGAGGAGTCAGGTCAGTCATAGAGAGGTGTGAGGTCAATCATAGAGAGGAGTCAGGTCAGTCATAGAGAGGCGTGAGGTCAATCATAGAGAGGTGTGGAGTCAGGTCAGTCAAAGAGAGGAGTGGAGTCAGGTGAGTCATGATGGAGGAAAGCTCCTCAGTCAGAGAGAAAAGGTTGTAATTTGTCATGACAAGCAGCTGATGCCATCCATGAATCTGTCCTGCAGGTCACAATCCTGCACAACAGCACACTACCAAGCCTCTGTATCATGTATCACAGATGATGACAATGGTGGAGTTTACACTGACAGCCTCACATAACTGCTCTTTAATCTTCAGCTGCAAATATTCTTGCCTTAAAGGATAATTAAGATTTATTACAAAATGTGGACTGAGTTTTATACTTTCGACCATACTTTCTAACAGTTATGACAACATTTAGTCACTCGTTGCTGAGATCTGGGAAGTAACCAGCATCACTAGAAAACAAAGTCAAAATTATTAACCTTTTAACAATCAACGGCGGGCCCGGCTGCTATTCTGTCTTTCATATTTAAAGGTTTAAAAAAAAAAAAAAAGGTAAAAAATCGCAATATATCTTATTGCAATACTTAGCATATCGCAAATTGTTTAAAATCGCAATGAGATCGTATCGTGGGGTCTCTGGTGATTCCCACCCCTAACAGATTAGCCAAAGTTATTTGGAAGAGAACATGAAAGAGTAAAATTATAACTCAAACTGTATGTTGTAAACATTAATCACAGTTTACAGACCAACTTCCTGACTCAAATTTAACGTAACTACCATAGTTGTACGCATAAAGTTTTTCTGTGCAATGAGCGATTATTATTACAAAGTTACAGGTGCACCCACTTGCAGTTTTATCTACAAATGAAGTGGTTTAGATTATCTTACTGCTCTTGACTTTACAGTATTATCATAACTGATAGCAATGATGGTCAGAACTACATAAATAAGACCCAAGTTATAATACATGTGAATAATCCTCTAATACCCAATTTGTCAGAGGTAAGAAACAACAGAGTCCACATAAGTACACATTTAACTGACAGCATTATGATTCTAACTAATGACATGAGGTATGAGGGAATTAACCCATTTGTGCTCAAAGACTATATTTAATATGATGAGAAAAAATGCCACAACATTTGTTCCCATTGGTCTAAAGTCTCGAAATTTGGTATGGGCAAACCTTGGGCAAGTATCTAACAGTACAACTTTGAAATATTTAGATCACATGAAAAATCAAACTTTTATTAATAGTCAATGTCAGGATTTCTAGAAAATTAGGAAAAATCCTAACATTGTGTTTATTAAATGTTTTCCACATGAAATATCTTTTTATACCGTATATGTGTTACATATCTTTGATATTCAACTTGTTATGAGTTCATAGATACCAAATACTTGATTGTGCTCCTTGTGGTTTCTGAGATGATGACATTTTCTTATCATACTATATCTAGTCTTTAGGCACTACTGTTTCTATTGCAAAAACAGCAGTCCCATGTGTCCAAATACTAGATATGCCAGTGGTATGATAAGAAAAACTCAAGCGATTTTGAAAATTTCATCTCATTTGTGCTTAAGCAAGCCAAGAGATCACTTCAACCAAAGGAAATTAAAAATTTCAGGTATACGGGCACAAATGGGTTAAAGGATTGATGACACAGTGTATTAATAATCAACACGACTCATGCTGGGATAGTTATTTCTGTTTTTTTTTTTTTTGTGTGTGCACATTACAGAATAATTGTGTTGTCCAGAAGACGAGGCGAAAGTTCAGCCAGCCATTTCATTATAATCACCCATTAGCCAACCAACCAGGGGGCAAACGTTGTCCTCACAGCAGTCCTCCCAATTACAGAGAGAGCACTACAGGTTAATTAAAAACGGGCAATCGCTGCTCGCCAGTGGACAAAACAAGCTTCCTCTAAATAAAGCCAAATAAGGTCCAACCATTGCTCTGACTAATATCTGAATCAGAGAGAGCAGCTGCCTGATCTTAGGGCTTAAGGCAGAACACAGGAGACTATTAGAAAAATACTCTGTGACTATCTACTGCAGCAGCAACATCTCATCAAGCTTATAAAACAGGATGTCAGTCAAGTCTTCAATTACCGCCGTGTAACATCCAACTCAGTGGAAGAAAATCCAGCTAAAAGCGAGTGGAGTGGACTCACTGTCACAGCGCATTACCAAGAGACCGTTTCTGCTGCTGCTTTAAATCTCACAGCTAGTACCCGTCTACAAATGCTTTTGCAGTAAACATAAGACATCTACACGCAAACTTAATGAGTCATTAATATGCATGCATGCAAATATATATTATATTCTCTACAAATGACCTTCACGCTCCATCTGTTACCATGCCATCCTAATGCCACTTCATGTATTCCTACAGTCCCCTCCACAGGAATGGATGCCCACTGGGTAATCTGACCTAGTGATGCATGGAGCAGGGCTGTCTGTGGGTATATCGTGCCAGAAAAGTACTATGAAGCCACGTGCTTGCAGTTATATAACCAAAAAAAAAGAAAACGCTGAAGTCAAGCAAGAACTTCTCGAGCACTCCAACCCATTTTGGCACAGATGGCATCAACAGTTGCTTGTCATATTGTGCTTCTTCCTCAAGGATGTGCAGCTGCTGATGTGAAGGAGAATCTATTTGCGGGAGCGTCTGCCTGCTGCACTGAGAGTCTATTCAAGCTGATACGATGAGGACAGCTGATGTAAGAGATGTATTGTACGAAACGAAGGTTTTTGAGCCTTTTCACGAAAACGGCTCTGAATTCGTCGTTCCTCAATTGCGCACTTGTGTTGTCGTCTAAAAAAGCCTCGATGAGAAGCTGGTACAGTTGAAAGAGCACACCTGTTTGCAACATTTCCACTGACTGGACACATCCCCGCAGGTGCAGGTTCAACAGGGTAGAAATCTTCCGCTGGCTGGTAAGGTGACTGACTCTAATGTTTGGTGACACGATTCCAAATTCACCGACATCACCTCGGCCAACAGGTCGAGCACAAGCAGCACCAGCCAGCTCCTCTGACCCGTGTCTAAAAGGCTGAAATGGGTTTCCAGGGAATGCAACCATGCACTAATGAGCACAGAGAGAACTTGTATAGAAAAAGAAGACATACGATAAGACGCAAATGTCATATTTGCACTGCTCTAAACTCATAAAGTACATGCAGAACTATAAATTCCTAACATTGACTGAAACTACAGCATGAGACACAAGCTTTATCATGAAAAACTTCCAAGTGCATGGATTCCGGCAACACAAAACACAGGGAAACAGTTGAAGACAGTTAGTAGTCAGACAGTACACGGGGTTCAGTCAGCACAGGTCCAGTCAAAGTAGCCTTTGGTCAGGTGAGGGACACACCATGAGACAAACATGCACCAACACTCAGGGGATTACAGGCAGACCACAGCAGAGCGGACCTTACCTTCTTGGTGAAAATTTTAAGCGACTTTACAGAGTTGCCCATTGCAAAGAAAAATCCTCCTTGCTTTATGTTTTCTCCCTAACTGTGTTAGTGTGGCTGTACGTGAGTGTATGCATGTGTGTTTGCGTATGTTTCAGTGGGTCATTGGCTAATATAAGAGGACATTTGGGGAAAGGCAGGGAGAGGAGCGGAGGTATCATAGGAGGTAGAGGTAGAAGAGGTTAGAGGACGGGGAGGACCTAGAGGCAAAGGACGCCGGGAGGGACGAGGGGAGGGACACTGAAACAAAGGAGGAAAATATGCAAACAAGGACAAAGGACAGATCAGAACAACACAGAGATACGCGAGGCGGGAGAGGAAGCATGCATGTGATCAGAGCGAGATGCAAGCGCCAGGAGTAGGAAAAGCAAGATTGCTTATTCATTCCATCCTCTCCCCTACAGTGTCTTTCCTCCCTCCCCTCGACCCTCTCTCTCTCTCTCTCTCTCTTTCTCTCTCTCTCTCTCTCTCTGTCTGTCTCGCTGCCTCTCTCTCTCTCTCTATGTCCGTCCGTATCTCTCTCACCCTTTTTTTACCATCGCTCTCTCCCCTGCTCTCGCTCACTCCACACAGTTTTAAACCATCTATGCGAATGTGACAGAAGACGCTCGTTCGGACAAGCATATTACCTTCCCCTGAGCGAGACGCTGGAGACACTAATCCAAACATGCACACACACACACACACACACACACACACACACACACACGCACACACTCGATTAAACACACACTGATGTGGGGCTATGGAGCTAAAAATATAACGCACGCTCTCTGTTCACCCCCTACTCTCCCACATTTCTCCCCCACTCTTCCCCCTGCATCCATCCCCCTCTTTCTCTCTCTCACACACACACACATATATAGAAGCATCACAATGTCACGTTAAGCTTGAAGGGCACGGATTCAGATCAAAGCCAAAATGTGCAAGAAATAACACATGGATTGTGAACCACCAAGGATGCAAACACACACACACACACACACAGTCAGGCAAATAAATGCTCTCTCATCCACACACACATTTATTGTAAAGTACTATGAATGGGAAAGTGAGTGTCGCTAGGGATCAAACACCTCTAAAACCAGCAGTGAAAGGTAACAATATAAGGGGATTTTATATTAATACTGTTGCACTTTTCACTCCACTTCATTTATTTTACAGCTTTGCAGATTTAGACTGTACATAAATGTGATCAGCTTATAAAATATGATAAATTGTTATATCTTAAATGTACCAAATGGTATATAAAATGGTTAGAATTATCAGCATCTCGACCAGCTACAACCATATAATGGTACAACGACATCATACATGAAGTAAATAATGATACTCTTAATGAGTACTTTTATCTTAAGTACATTTTGCTGATAATACTTGTGAATTCAGCACTTTTGGAGTAGAGCTGCAATGATTAATTGATTGGATAACAACTATTAAATTAATCGAAACTATTTTTATAATCGATTGATCAGTTTGAGTAATTTCTTTAGAAAAAAAAAACGTTTTCTGAAAAACATAACCGACAGATTAAAGCTGCAGTGGGTAGAAATGGAGCAAATATGATTAAAAAAAGATAATTTTTTTATAAAACGGTCACTATATCCTGACAGTACTGCATGAGACAGGTAATCTGGAAAAAAATCATTTGCCTCTGTGTCCTCCAGTGTCCTCCGGTGTTGCAAGATTTCACAGACCGGTGGAAAACAAACAATCAGAACTGCACTGGAGCCTGGCGTCTCTGAGCAGCTGTCAATCACTCGCAAACTTTGATCAAACGGTCAAACTAGGCAGCGCTGATCAAATATGAATCACTATTCTGTTACTGTTATGCCTATATTTCACCTCAAATGTGCCTCTGTGTCCTCCGGTGCTCCCAATGTCATCTGCAAGATTTCTCAGACTGGAGGAAAACAACCAGTCAGAGCCGAGCTGTCCGTGTGTGCCGTCCAGCTGCCCTGTCTATGAGCCGGCTATCAGTCACTCACAAACTCTGACCAAAACTAGGCAATGCTGATAAAATCTGAGTCAATATTCTGTTACTGTAATGCCTATTTCTCGCCTCAAATGTTTTCAGAAACATCTTGTAGTGTACTTTTTAGCTGTAAAATGAGAACGTTTGTGACTCGGCTGGTATGTTGAAATCAGTTGAAGAAATACCAAGCACCGCCCACCAGCCGGAGCACAGCCAATAGGAATGCTCAATAGCAACGCTTTCTCTGAAATGATTGTCCAAAGTCTTCCATCACGGCATCACAGATTTTTTAAAGCCTGAAAACAGAGTCATGAGGAGGTGCATACGTGTCGTTTTCTCTCAGAACACTTGAATTACAATATGCTGAAAGGTTATTGTGGAATTTTTGCCCAATGATGCCAAAAACATACTGCCTACTGCCACATTAATCGACAATGACAATAATCATTATAGTTGCAGCCCTATAATGGAGTATTTTTACATTAAAGATCCCCATTCAGACTAAACATTCTCTGCTTTGAATAATAATTTCCACTCTCAGTGTGTGTGCACTGGAGGCTTCATGTTTCTACATCACACTTGCGTAAGTTGAACTGCGATTGTCTTCCAAACAAGCTGTGAAAATCCTGCTTGTACTCGTCCTCAGCAGAGAGAAACTTTCTCCCTTCAGGAGATGAATTTGAAAACAGCCTTCTAGTGTCAAACTCTGCACAGTGAAGGTCAAACATCCGATAAGCAAATCTCATGTTGGAGCCGAGGGGGACTTTAAAGGATCAGAGTGTCCAAAACCACAACACAGCAGCATTCAATCCTGAGGTATAACTTTACTAATAAGCATCCTTATTTCCCTCTCCTGTTCCACCTCGTCTATTCTCTGCTATTTTTAATAAACACATTCACGCCGAAGCCGCTTCAGATCTCGCTCCCATTCAATATCCCTGCGCTGCTCTGCGGATGATTCAGCCAGCCTCTCACCGGAGGCTCATTGTGAACTTCAGAACACATCAGACGTCAGACACAGGAGCCGTCAGCTCTCATAATGTCAGACCGTAGTGTGCACGGGCATGAGATCCATTTCTCCCCTTTTCTCTCTCTTTCTCTCTCTCTCTCTCTGGCTGTATCCTTCTCAATCACTCACACTTTACATAACTACTTACACACTACATTTCACTAACATCTCAGGAGACAATTCATCTGAGGATCATTTGGGGACCGTTTTCCAGGAATCATACACAAAATTATTTTTTGCTAAATATTCACTGTACACACAATGCAAAGAAATCTACCTACACATACCAGACAGGAACCAAGAGGACATACTAATAATTGCTTTTGCTTTTTAATGATTTTGAGGTCAAATATAGTCCGGTTTCATCCACTGCCATCAAGTGTGTTAAATGAGCTGAGAGATGTACTGTAGGAGGGGGAAGGAATACCAAGCTCTCATGCGTTCATCATCAACCTGACATCATTGTTCTTTTGCTATTATAAGACCAACTTTTGCATCTTTCTTTTTCTTTTGCAAAGTGGAATGACTGTGTAACCATGTCACAGTCTCTCCTCTAAGGCTGCTACTTCACAGTGTGTCCTCATGCAAAGACGAAGAGATAAACAGAGTGACCGTGAGATGTTTTTTGTGCGTGTTTTTCTGTCGTCATCAGAGGACGTCTAGGCGGTGAAAAAGCACACAATGCACACTTGCGTCATCTTCTTGTGCTTGGTTCTGAGACATCACCGTTTTATCCCACGGTTGATTAATTCATTCAGTTCAGAATAGCTAAAATCCTCAGCTTTCATGCAGATTATTCTGCTATTTCAGACGGCGCTAAATGTAAAATGAGCCTGGTTAAACGTCTAGTGCGTCAGCAGCGGGGAGAAAATATTGACATGTCTCATTTCAGTCAATTAAACCTCTGTTGTTTCTCCTCTGACTCATTTCTCATCCCTGATTTCCCCTCTTTCAGCCTGCATGAATATTTAGCATGGTCGCGCACGCGCTTGTGTTTAAAAATTGCAGCACGTGCAGTTGTGTGCGCTGGCTTTTATGCATTTCACTGCCCTAATCCTCATCTCAAAGAAGGGATTTAACCAAAGAGTGAATTTTTCTACCTCCTTCAGTGCCGGCACAGATACAAAAATATCCATGTGTGTCTAAAAATAGCCTGTTCTACTCTAGACTATACTGGAGGCATATGCTGCTGCTGCGGTGAATACAATGAGCTCTCTCCAGCTCCTTATTCTTCTTCTCATTTTGTCGTAATGCATCTCTATTTTCACTCCTCTATACGGTCGCCAAGGTCAGCGTGACCCCGGCAGAGGAACGAAGGAGAAGAGGGAGAGAGGTTTTGTATAAGAGCGAAGAAAAAGAGGAAAGGGAACAGCAGACAGGAAACGTCAACGCCGGGCGAGGAAGTGAAGGGCTGATCTGTGTTTTGAGACCTTTTCCTCACATTGTCTCCAGAGCTGTCAGGTGGGAGCGAGGAAGTGAGAGTTGATGAGTGTTTGTCTTATGTAACATTCATCAGGTCTGCCAGCACTTTCTATTTTATTCCTCCTCCTCCTCCTCCTGATTTATCCAATTGCCTCGCTTCCTTCTCTTTCTTCCCCTTCTCCTGTCTCACTGATGTGACACACAGTGGACTAATAATCCCTCTCACTCTTTGAATTCAGACCTATTAGTGGAAACGGTACGTGCTCCCTCTGCTGGCTCATACCCATATTCTTTCATCTAAATTTAATTTGAATAGAAAAATCATCTCCTCCTCAATAATAAATCTCTCGGCAGTAGATAAAAGACCAACTCCGTGCCGCGCTTCCAGATTCCAAGCGACCGGGTTTTTTTAGAACAAGGTCACTGAAGGTCACAAAAGCCGAAGGATGTGGTGATTGTTTGAGTGTCTAAAAATAGAAACTGAATTTCTACTGGGACAAAAACACTGCTCATGCTCTGTCCTTGATCAAGGTGTAACCTGGATAGTTTAAACGCCTGAATGTGCAGAAATAATGAGCTGTTATGTGGTGCATGCCTGCTTTAAATATATGAATTTTCATGTTAAAAAATATGCTTTATCTAATGAATCATTACATCACAACCTATCTGTAACTACCAAGCTGCAAAACACATTCAAGCAGCTAACATTTGCCCTTACTCTAACCCCCACACAAGCCTTTTATTTTGTATTCATGATTCATCTTATGAATATTAAAGTGTGGAGTTTGGAGACGGCACATGACGGAAACCTGCTCTTTTATTCTCAAGTTTGCTCTGTCTGGTTAGTCAAAGAATTTGAATATTTTTTTACCAAGACAAACTAAAAAAAACACTCTGCCCTCCTCCTCCAGTCTCTCGTAATCAGGTCTCTTGATGGGCTATTTTTAGCTTCTTCCACTGGCAGCCAATGAGTTTTGTTGAGCTCGTATGCAGATCTTGATGTTACGTAAGAAAAAAATGAAATGAAAGAATGTTGTAATGTGTAATATCTCACTCTGCCACATCTATAGGAGGAGCGTTAAAGGTGTGTTATTACGACTGCGTGGTCACTAAAATGAAAAGGCTTGGTAAGATGCTATAACCTGTCTCTTCCATCATTTTCTTTCTTTTCATTCACACACACACACACACACATCTTTCAGAAACCAATTTAGACTATTGACAGCTGATCTGACTTAACTTCACTGTGACATCACAGGAAACAATCTTGGTTGATTCAGTTACAAAACATACATTCATCATCGCTGTGTGGCTCAACTTTTTGATGTGATGTTTTTAATTAATGTGAGTTGATGAGTAATCAAAAAAACACCCAGAGCTGCAGTTACCAACATAACAACACTATAAAAAATGCTCAATGTTCCCCCAAAAACTCCAGGTTGGAAATATAAGAGATCATTCTTGATGGAAATGACTAAACATCTTCCATTTCCCACACACGTCAGCAGCTCTAGAGACTTTATATATATATAAGTATATATATATAGTACGCCGCAGCATGGATTTCGCCTCACTGGAACTCCCTAAGACTGATTGAAGCTCTGGCCTGGATTGAGAGGAGTTATTTCTGGAACACATTAGCGTTCGGGGAGGTAATTGTCTCCTCTTGAGCTTTTTTTATCATCAACGCAGAGAGAAGGTTTTCAATGAAAACGAGAAAAAAGATGGGAGGGAATAGACAGCCTGCTGTACGGAGTCGAAGGAGAAGTGTTGATGTTTTAGTGAACAGGTGATGCAGGGAAGGAGAGATGCACCCTTTACTTGCTGATGACCCTCAATGTCCCTCAATGTGCATCAATATATAAATGGTTGTGTCCGTGTGTGTGTGTGTGTGTGTGTGTGTGTGTGTGTGTGTGTGTGTGTGTGTGTGTGTGTGTGTGTGTGTGTGTGTGTGTGTGTGTGACAAGCTCTCATCATTGAAAGGTTTTCCACACAGCGGGAAAGTTGATCCCCCTTCCGTTGCTCAGGTGACAAGCTCATGAAAGCGGCTGTATTCATATTGGGATGCATGACAGGCTGCAGCCCCCCCAGGCATGAAACTGATGGATACCAGATACATACAGGAGCCATGATTTGGACTGAATGCACGCATCCATTTTTAATCTGTTCAACTGGGGGGGTGACTGAAGGTCCGGTCACACATGACTTCAGCTTCACCTGCATGAACCTCCACCTGCTGTCAGACTTTCACTTAGTTCAAAATATGGTCACATGATGTCGACTGAGAGTATAAGACACCAAGGTTAAAACACCTGCTCCTCTGGATTATTTTTGTCCTTTTAGAATTTATCCTCTCATTAATGGTAAATTAGCTCTCTTGTTTTTTGTTGTTTTTCCACCCCCTATATATGCCTCCAATTTCACCCACAGCCAGCTGGAGGGGGAATTGCTCCCATATGTTCCACATGTTAAGGATAAACTCTCCATAAAACCTTGTCTTCTAACATAAGAACTGATGTGGCCATAACGGTCTGGGTATCATTCAGCAGTCAAATTCTCAATTTTGATGCATTTATAGATGAAAAGTCAAGTCAACAATCCCGGTCAATGATAGATAAGTATGGTTGATCAGCATGTTTGCCAACCTTCAGACATCATATTCATAGTAAAATGATGATTAATCAGCCTGAGTTCACTTAAAAAAACTGAAATCATTAACTTACTCTATTGTTTGGTGGTTTATGATGCTTTTCAATAATTTCTAGCCTATTTGGTATAATGTGTAATTTAGTTAATTGTTGTGACAACAACAATAACTGCATCAAAATTGAGAATTTGATGATACCCAGACCCATAACGCCCATTGAGGCAGTGTATGTGAAATAACTTGACTAAAAAAAACATTTAAAACTAAAGTTAAGACACAATTCTCTATGCTTTAAAGGAAGATTTTGTGCCAGTTTCCACTAAATGCTCTGAGTCTTGATTCATGATGATGCTGCTGCTATTTATATATGTATTACCCTTTCCATTGTGTTACATGACACCACAGTGAGCAATAGGACCACTGTTGTAAATTGCTCTTTTTGTTTGCATTTATTTCAACAAAACTTCTCTGCACAACTGTTTCAAAAAAGTTGAATCTCCTCTCCACCATGCCACCCTTACCTGCCCAAAGACTGACTTCACTATGGGATGCAGACTAGAGTCACGCTCAGACCCGGTTGCACCCTGCAGTCTCTTGGCTGCGCCTCGGCTGCTGGATGCGGGATGCTTGACAGGTGCGGTGCTGCTGGTGGTCGCAGGCGGGTCGGAGCTGAGGCTGGAGGATGATGACCCAGTGATGATGACTCTCTCCCGGGGCTCGAAGAAGAAAGCCGCGTCGTCTGTGGGCAGTTTTGGATGAGATGGAGTTGGAGAGCTCCTCCTGTCCTGCTGGTGGTGGTGGTGATGCTGATGCTGCGCTGCTGGAGGCAGCTCACCTCTAGAGGAGTCATGGTGATGATGATGGGAGTGTTTGGACCTGGTGCGCTCTTTCTGATGCCTACTCGCATGTCTCACATCCTCATCATCCAGGAGGAGGCTCGCCTGCCGGTGCTGATGAGAGTGGCTCTTCTGCAAAACCCGGTGATCACCTCGAGAGTCGGCGTGTCTCGGCTGGCAGAGAGGTCTCCGCGCACTCGTCTCGCAGTCCTCCGCCCAGCCCGCGTACTCCTCGCTGCCTCCAGCGCCGGTGGTGGGATGATGGGGATGATGGGGATGGTGCTGATGCTGAGCCGCCCGGTTGCTACGGTGATCCAGATGTGGACCGCTGCTCGAGTGCGTTGACCTGCGGTTGAGCCCTGAAGATCTCAGCAGAGAAGTAGTGGACTCGCTTTTGGGGATGGAGGAGCTCATCGTGTGCTTGACAGGCGGATAGTGGAGCTGCTGCTGCAGGCTGGAGGTCGAGTAAAGGAAAAAGAAGGCAGTCCTCCACCACGTGGAGGGTGTTGAGCATCAGCCAGTTGGAGTTGGACCCCCGCACTCTCTACTAATCCACATCCACGCGTAAAGAGTCCCTGGGGATGAAGTTGGAGCAGCAGCAGAAGCCACCTGATCGAGCGGTTTTGCAGTGACTGTGAAGTGAAGTGCAGCCTGATCTGGCAGCCAGGCGGTCAGTTGTGACGCTTCACAACTTTGGATGACAGTCACACACGCAGTCCACGCGCAAAGTTCATCAAGACCCCCACGTCACAAGACTATACAGATCATTATGCGCGTAATGAGCCGCTTGATTTAACATTCCCTTTTCTATTGTTTTAGCCCGACTGTGTGGGAGCCCCTGTGTTTGAGCCTCTTTTACTGAACATGTTTTTTTTTTTAAAAAAAGCACAAACACTCTTAAATATTTCACCAGCATCAATAGATGATGTTAAAACAAACAGATGGATTCACTCCAAACTCAAGTGGCTGCATGCCATGTGGACAACAGAGGTCTTTTTCAAGCATCTCAGACTCAGAGAGTAGCCTATAACCTTGTGTCCTACAGATTTGTAGTGTAACTTAACATTTTCTTAAACTAAATACAATTTAAAGACCAATGACAAATGTAAGGCAATAAAAGTAAATGAATGAAAAGGTGAAAATTAAAGAGCAAACAAGGATTAAAAGGACTACAAACACACTTCAGCAGTTATAGGAGGTCTTCTGAGCTATGAATAGTAACATAAACAATTAATACTGAGGCATCATTTATTCATTAGGGCAGCAGCATCGGGAGAAACAAACAAGTGGATGTGATATACAAAAGAGAACTATAGTCTATATTAGGCTAGAGTATAGACAATCTTCCTACTGTACATAGATAAACGATGTATAGATATACAGTATATATACATACATACATACATATATATAATTGTGATTAATTGCATGATTTCTATAGTTAATTGTGATTAATCACACATTTTTTTATCTGTTCAAAATGTACCTTAAAGGGAGATTTGTCAAGTATTTAATACTCTTATCAACATGGGAGTGGGCAAATATGCTGCTTTATGCAAATATATGTATATATTTATTATTGGAGATCAATTAATAACACAAAACAATGACAAATATTGTCCAGAAACCCTCACAGGTACTGCATTTAGCATAAAAAATATTCTCAAATCATAACATAGCAAACTGCAGCCCAACAGGCAACAACAGCTGTCAGTGTGTCAGTGTGCTGACACGCTGACTATGACTTGCCCCAAACTGCATGTGATTATCATAAAGTGTGCATGTCTGTAAAGGGGAGACTCGTGGGTACCCATAGAACCCATTTTCATTCACATATCTTGAGGTCAGAGATCAAGGGACCCCTTTGAAAATGGACATGCCATAAAAAGTAATATATATATATATATATATATATATATATATATACATACACAAATATGCATATAGTATATACAGTATATACACACATATATACATACATATATAAAGTACATACAAACACACATACATATATGTATAAATATATATATACATATATATATATATATATATATATACAGTACATACATACACATATATACATATACACACACATATATACTGTACATACATATACTGTATATGTACATATACAGTATACTGTTTATATATACACACATACATATACAGTATATACACGTATATGCATACACATATACATACATACAGTATATACATAAACATATGCAGTATATACACATATACATATATACAGTATATACATACTGTATACATATACATATGCAGTATATACTGTACACATATACATACATATACACATATAGATATAGACGTTTCTCAAAATAGTAATAGCAAACTTCAAAAGGAAAAAACAACACTGAAAATAAAAGCGTGACATCATCCCATCTGCACACCTTGGGTCATAATTCTCCCAGCAGCTGTCCGGGGACGCAGGGCAAAACTGTGTAATGATGTCAATACATGGAGCCAATTAGACACTCCAGCTCTCACGAACTGTGCTTCACAGTGCAAAGCTGAGACATGAACAGATTTCTGCCCTCCTCTCTCAGGGGAATTTTTGTTCTCTGACATCTGTGTCTCTGTCTCCTCTGCTCCAGGGAGAGGCGAAGTATCTTCACTCCAACGCTCCCGTCCTCCACCCCCCCTCTTCTTTATCGGCTTGCTTTACCTCCTCTGCTGCCTTTTTATCCTCTGCTGCTGCTGCTGCTGCTGCTGAGCCATCAGTCATTATCAGGTGTAACCCTATCAGTTACTCATCATACTATCCACATCCTCCTTTTTTATGATAATCAATAGAAATTCTGTTTTGATCTCAACTTTGGAATATTTCATTCTTATAAGATGTGTGAATCTATATATCTATATATCTATATATAAAAAAGCTTTTAAATCTCTAGCACTCTCTCTTTATTTGCCCCTCCTTCCCTCTCTCGCTCTCCCCTTCTGTAGACATTGGACTGCAGCAAGGGACATACAAGCCTCAGGGTGCAATGTGGCCCATTTAATGTCCGCAGAGACGGAGAGAGTTAAAATACAGGAATAAGCTAAATACAGTAAACACCTATTTACCAACAACATAATAACAGCAGAAACAAGAGAAATATTTAAAAAGAGAATACACTGGGAATTCGTGCTTAAAAATCTGACCAAAAACAAAGTTGCATGTTTTTTTTTATTGTTTTCTTTGGTATTTTGGGGGCATGTCATGTTCTATTTTTGCATTTAGACCCACAATCGACCCCGACATCGCCCGCTCCAACTCTCAGCAGGGTCAGATGGCCAAACCAACGTTCATGGCAAGTGCTGCAATGCTCACAGCTGATGCTCTACGTTCACAAACAGCACAATTATTGGGAATATTCTGTAATATTTTGGTACACGGTTGATATGCGAAGAACATTTTGACAAAAACAATCTCAACTCAAGAGGGTCCACCTCTATTTTGGAGTTTTAAAGACCGTATGACAAAATCAAATGCTTCAAGATAATTGAGTGAGTGAGTGGACCTTGAGCTGAGATTTATATATTATATTTAATAGAATATTTTTTCCATATATAGAATATTAAAATTAGGGCTGTCAAAGTTAAATATGATAATAACGCATTAGCACAACTTTTGATATCGATCCTCTGGAGGTTGTAGCGGGCTTCGTTTTAAAGCTAGAGAGATACTAGAAAACTTAACCGTGTCATACTAGCTTGTCACGAAGGAGGCTAAATAACACTCCAAACTTATGCTAAATTTTGGCGAGGAAAAACAAAGGGGTTTCAAAGGGGTTCCTTGACCTCTGACCTCAAGATATGTGAATGAAAATGGGTTGTATGGGTACCCAGGAGTCTCCCCTTTACAAACATGTCATAGTCAAGTCAGCACACTGACACACTGACAGCTGTTGTTGCCTGTTGGGTTTGAGGTTGCCATGTTATCATTTGAGCATATTTTTTTATGCTAAATGCAGTACCTGTGAGGGTTTCTGGACAATAACTGTCATTGTTTTGTGTCGTTAATTGATTTCCAATAATAAATATATACATACATTTGCATAAAACAAGCATATTTGTCCACTCCCATGTTGATAAGAGTATTAAATACTTGACAAATCTCCCTTTAAGGTACATTTTGAACAGATGAAAAATGTGCGATCAATTTGCGATAAAATATTTTAAGCCCTAATTAAAATCTAAATCTCATGGGACCCCAAACTACAAACGACAACGTCTTTGATAAAAAACAAGAGAAACCAATCATATACAATCAAAATTGTAAGAACTAATTTTGCAAACCTTTTGAAAACCAAATGAAAGACTGACATATTCTAGGGAGGAAAGATGCAAACAGATTGCCATTTTAAAAAGGGAGCATATAATACGTTCTTTGACAGATATATATTAAACAATTCTTATTAAAAAGTAATTATGTGTTGTTCATTGTTGTGGCATTCTCAACATTTTCATATTTTATATCAATAAAGCATCTTTCAAGTAAAAATGCAAACAAAGCTGACATATTATACACCCTGTACTGTACTTTTTGCAGTCACATGGGACAGTTTTATTTTCCCGCTGACTCTTACTGTGTCTCTGATCACACCTTGCATCCCTATTAACCTCGTCCCCTGGTGCAGTTTGGTAGTACTGAAAGATTAATCAGCAGGCTGAATAATTAACCACATGGCAGCTTGGGCACAGCAAGGTGAAGAAAGAGCTCCCTCATCTGAATCATCAAAAACATTTTGCCCTCTCATCTAATCAGCACTTTCTGTAGGATGTAATATAAACACTAGAACAAGGTTACAATCAAGGTCACATGGAGCCAGCACCAAACTAGAAACTGATACTTTGACAAAGTTCAGACTAAAGCCTTGCTGACATCAGCAGACTGATAATTACCTGAATGCTCCAGTGCTCCAACAGCAGCACAACTCATTTAATAATCAAATATTCATTCAGTTCCTCTTGATCTCAACTCTCTAAACTCTTGGACGTTTAAATTTATATGATCAAAAGT
The DNA here is from genome assembly GCF_043250625.1 of Sebastes fasciatus. NCBI lineage: Eukaryota > Metazoa > Chordata > Actinopteri > Perciformes > Sebastidae > Sebastes > Sebastes fasciatus. The sequence goes on from NC_133813.1 coordinate 21,206,437, forward strand.
GTCTCGCAGGTTTACACTGTAGCTCCCAGACCATCATGTGATGGTGTGATTCAAAGTAATGGACCACCACATTTGATAATAGAAATATTTATAATCATGCAAAATCAGCTTAGTTTACATAAAACGTCTTACAAAATCTGTCAAATAGAGGACATTAGATATATACAGCAACATATAAATCATCTCTAAGGTCATCAAACAACCAATCACAGATGATGTTGTCATAAAACTGTAAAACAATATTCTGATATACACATAATTATCAAGGTGTCCTGCACGTGCATCCCCTGGAGCTATAAACTTATATTAACTATAAACTAAACAACAGTGGATCATAAGGGATGAGTATCTTGCATTTTATAAATGAGAAAGCCGTCTTTATATAGACTTTATAAAGGCAGAGGTCAGGATTCTTTTGGCACGACTAATACCGGTTGTTTATTCTAATGTGTCTCATGGATGTGTTACTCCTCTGGTGTTTCCTGTTAACATGCCCTCCCACGTCTCCCTTTTCCTCTTTTTGAAGAAGGAGACTTTTGTTGATTAATTTAAAAAGAAGTACCAATATAGTTTATAATAATTATTATTATTATTATTTTGTCAACTCTGTCTCTAGAGTAATTTTAGACTTGCCATTTTTCTGATTCTTTTAAAGGATATTTTAACAAACACAACTGACAAGTCAGCAAAAATAATGATGTCAGAAAAATAATTAAGCTGTCATTTTAAATACTTAATTACTTTAAAGTTGTTGTGTTCATGATTTGTATGCATTATTTTCTGATAAATTGACATGTTTGAAATCTAAATGGTTAGTTCCTCTCCTAAAAGAGTCTCAAAACTTAATAACTTAATATCAGGAGTACCTAAATTATAACAGTAGTGGGTTGAACACAAACGTTAATGAATGACTAACAATAGTATTAAAGGTGCCGTGTGTAGGATGTGGTTGCATCTAGCAGTGAGGTTGCAGATTGCAACCAACTGAAACTTCTCCTGAGTGCCAAGCATGTAGGAGAACTACGGTGGCCGACGCGAAAACATGAATGGCCCTATCTAGAGCCAGTGTTTGGTTTGTCTGTTCTGGGCTACTGCAAAAACATGGCGGCTAGCTCCGTATGTGGATATAAACAGCTCATTCTAAGGCAACTAAAAGACAACAAATCTTAGCTCCAGGTGATTATACACTAAAGAAAACACATATTAATATTATATTCAATTTTTAGATCCCCCTAAATGCTACACACTGTTCCTTTAAGAAGAGTATGTGTTGCTCTTTGTATCTGCATTCATACTGTATAAGATGCTGGAGTTGAAAGACATCACCCCCCTCCTCCCCCAACACCAGTCATATCTGGTTCCCTGATATGATGCTCACAGTTTTCCACTCAGGAGAATCAGAGCTGCAATGCGTAGCGTCACAAACTAGCTCAATGTGTGCTTTGACGAGAAAGGAAATCACTCAGAGTGCTCAGAGTGCCAGCAATTGTTTTAATTTCAAGTGAAAAAAACAAACTGTGGAAGTTTACTTTGATTCACCAGGATGATGAGGACTCCTCAAAACAGGGAGTCCCGGGTACATTCATTCTAAAGTTTCTGTTTAACCTGACAAACCCACAACTTAGAGTATCATTTTGGTACTCCTGTTATTATGTCCCCAAATTAAAGTTGAAGTAGGCAAGATTGGAGAAAATATGATTCAAAAAAGTTATTTTTATAAAACGGTCGCTATATTGTGACAGTAGTACATGAAACAGGTAAGAGCTGATCTGAGGTCTGCTGTCCATCTGCCGTCTGAGAGCCGTCTGTCAATCACTCGCAAACTCCGACCAAACGGTCAAACTAGGCAGCGCTGATCAAATATGAATCACTATTCTGTTACTGTAATTCCTATTTCTCTCCTCAAATGTTTTTGGAATCATCTTGTAGTGTACGGTTTAGCTGTAAAATGAGAAAGTTTGTGACACCGCCATCATTGTGAAATCTGGTGAAGGAACGCCAAGTTCCGATCACATGACCGGAGCACAGCCAATAGGAACGCTCTCTCAATGAAATTACCTGTAATTGATCAAAGTCTCCCGTCACGGGCTAGATTTTCTAAAGCCTGAAAACAGAGTCACGAGGAGGTGCAGAAATCTACATGTAGTTATTTCTCAGAACACTTGAATTACAATATGATGAAAGGTTATTATAGAATTTTTGGACTAACAAACTGTCATTTGCGTCCATTTTCTTTGAATGAGTGGGTATAAGGACATTATGACGTGTTCGTGTGCTTATTTCCGATCAGCCCCAGCTGTATGACGGAGGTGGTAATTCCTTTGAGCTTAAACTGCTTAATTTCCACCCACTCCAATAATGGTTTCATCACAGTAAATGGAGGGCTGCTAGTTTCAATCAGTGTTACTGTTACCAGACACAGCAGGAGTGTTTCACTTTGGATGTGGTGGATAAAAGGAATAAAATAAAGACTACAGGAACTTTTTAAATGGGTTTTTCTTCATGATGAATAAATACACTAAATGCAGCTCTAATTCAAAGCACAGTGTTATATTTGTGGGTGATTTCATGGACATTATTTTGATTATATTTGTGATAAGGCAAAGCACCGATGAAGTTGACCCAATATATTTATGTACTGTACAAGAACTGTGTTAAATATTAAATATTCAGAAGAAGTTACCTTACTTCTTTGGTAAAGAGTAACAAATCAGTAATTTACATGAAAATGTAGTCCATAATATTGTTCTCATAGTAGTGTCTAATAGTCAAACAAATAGTCACAAAACATAGTTGCATAAATGTACGGCACTGAAGTGATGGGGGTGTATTATATATGAAATCAGTGTATAATCCAAATTATCTTTAACGTACTCATCCGTCTTTACACAGTTGCCCGTTCTGCTCCTTGAAAATAGTTTTGGAACCATTTACGCCTCACAGAAAAACAATATTTTGGACACTCATCTGTCCGTCAGCCTCTTGAGTGCGTTGTAATGCCTGTTAGCAATTATATAATCCAAACAACGCATTGGCAAAAACAAGACAAGTGACTGTTAGGGATCATGAATCACTATCCTGAGGATTGAAAAGGTTACAGACGGAAAAAAGAAGGAGACTGAAATACGCCATGGACTGTAGAGCTGTAAAGGTGCAGTACACACATTCAGCAGGCTGGTGGATGTGAGTGAAAAGGTGATGGCGTGGCTGTGGGGTGGTTTGACACACCGGGGGGGGCAGAATAATAACGGTGCACTATTAATAGGAACACTATGACCTATCCTTGCAAAATATGCTCCTGCACCATCTTCTGTGTGCTTTTCAATTATGAAGATAAATGACGACACATTGTCTTGGATGTTATTGAGATTAATTGGCTTCATAATTGAACATAAATTAAATGATCCTTGTGATTACAATGCAGCGCCGTAGGCATTCACCCTTTTTAGGATGAAAAGGAAAGGTCATGCAGAAACTAAGCTAATGCAACAATGATTAACATTAATATGCATGGGGTTCTCTGGCTATTTACAGGTCTTATAAAAGGTCATTAGTTACTCTTTAATATCCCTGCTGCTGTGTACAAACTCTACACAGATGCAGTGATATTGGCCCACAGAGAAAGAGATAGGAGTACTTTTGTCTAAATGCTTTACTTTGTAATCTTATATTAAAGAGGACCTATTATGTTTGTGTGCTATTTCCCTTTCCTTTGGTGTGTAATATAGTTTTGTGCATGTCAAAAGTCTGCAAAGTTACAAAGCCCAATGTCCACGCCAAAGGGAGTTACTCTCCCCGACAGAAACACTGCTCCTGAACTGCCTGAAACGCCTTGATAGAAGTCCGGCCTTTTATTTCATAATGTGGTGATGTATTTGCAATTTAATATACTTTTTGAAAAATACTTTGAAATATAGCTTAAAATAAATTTATATTAATGTGCACTTTTGGTAAGCATACTTTAATACACTTATAATTAAATTGTATTCAAATACACTTTAATAAAGCATGCTTATAGTGTATTATAAGAGACTTAACAATATGTGTACTTTTCAAAAGTAAACTAAATTACCACTATAAGCATTTGCATTTTAACATACTTTTAAATAGTACACTGGAATACAGCTTAAAATAAACTTATATTAAAGTGGGCTTTTTGTAAGTGAACTTAAATACACTTCTAATGAAGTGAAATAAAAATGCACTTTACAAAAACATAATAATAGTGTATAATAAGGGACTTGAAAATAATACTTTCTTATAGTACACTAAATTAGCACTAACAATTTAGTATACTTTTTTCATAAGTACAATGGAATACCACTTTAAGTATTACAGGATTAGAATAGATATTTTTAGTACATTGAAGTTGAGCTGAATGACATCTATTTTGAATTACACTTTTCAAAAGTACATGTTACTTTAAATTAAGCACAAAAAGTAAGTACACTGAAGTATACTACTTTTTGACATGGGGTCACCAAGTAAGATATTTGCATAATACCTGCCTAGTGGCTAGTTTGGCACGCCCTCAAACAAAGCCAGTTAAAGCGGAGCTGGAGCGGAGTCCGAAGAGTTTGGTTCGGTTGACCAATCACAACGGAGTGGGCCAGCTGACCTTTCAGAGCAGACTGGGCTTTTCAGACAGAGGGTGAAAAGAGGTGCTGCAGCACAGCCGGTATGAGAAATAAAGTGTTTTTTGAACATTAAAGCATGTAAACATGTTGTAGTAGAAACTCAAAATGCAAGTATGCACATGAAAATAAGCATAATAGGTCCTCTTTAATCTCTTTCATGTATCAATGCACAGGTAAATGTGATGAAACTTGGTCATGGTTATGTCTCTTGATCTGTCTTATCAATTAAAGGAACATGGTATCAAAATGAAGACTTTAGGCAGGTCTACAAGGTCATCAGGTGAGCACCCTCTCAATAACTGGTGTAACTAGCATCCACACACTCAACACAATCCTCTGCAGCAGCAGGTTCACTTGTGTCTACAATATCACCAGCTAACAGCATGCTAACCAACTACCAGCTAATAACATGTCAATCTAGCCATCAGCAGCATGCTTCTCAATCCACCAAACGCACCAGGCAAGACTCTTCAACTGCCTCATCCAGTCAAGCAACACACCAAACACCTCTGTCTATAGCATCGCAAGTTAACATGATAAGTTCTGGACTTACCTGTCTTTGCCCCAGTCAGTCACTCACCTGTCTTCTAACCCACAGCCAATAGTGTCGGCCATGTTGTTCACTTCCTGCTTTTGGCTCCGCCCCTCTCATACCCAGTGGAGTTAACAGGGAAAATACTGATCTGCCAACAAAACCCCTACAGCCAACCTCCACTGGGCCACGTTCCTCTGCTCCCAACTCTTTATACTGTATCAAAGCTTTTTCCTTTAGTCCATTTATATTGCATCCTCCTATGGAATTGTCACAAAATACACCACACACCCTGTTTCTGACCATAGTGGTAGCAGTCTAGGGACTATGAGCTAATAATCTTCACTCGTTTTCCAGTCCCTCCCTGTCTTTAGCCACCCTACATCATGTCACTCTCACGAACAAACAAAATCCCATCTTGTTTCCTTTTTGCATCCAGTGAGTTAACTACGAAGAGCTCACTCTCAGTGGCTGCTGCAAGACACCTCAGCATGTCTCCAGGTGTATTACCCTTTTCTACACTTTCAACTTTTTAACTTTCAACTCATCCACCGGCCCTGCTTTGCCTGAGAGACTGCTCTTGCACATCTTGCAGCCTCTTCTTGCCTCTGAATCTCCTCCAATGCTGTACCTCCCTACAATTTCCCCTATGTGTAAGTGCTGCCAGAGCCTGTGAAACCGCCTCCCTTTAGGTTCCACTTCCTCCCTACTCAGTTGGCGCTGTACTGCTATGTCCCTTTACTCTCACAGCATCATCTCCAGCCTTGCTTTTGCACCTTAAACTCCTCTGTTGAACTAGTTATAGGGAGCTCCAAAATCCCTTTTTCACCAAACTGCTTCTGTCTGAATGAGGTAGAAATGAAACAAGACACCAAACCTATAGATTGATGATGATGATGCTTCATTGCAGGAGCCGAGAGGTTTCCTCCTGAAAATATACACACCGTCTCCCCCTTGTGTTGAAGTTTTAACTGGCCATAGGCAGCACTGGACAGGACGCATTTAAATCATATCAATGTGCACTCCTTCAGCATTGAAATGATATCTTATGAAACGTATGCATCATTAATTTGCACCATAAACAAATACATTTGAAACATACTACTGTATACATACTATGTGTAATCTGCACTTTATATTAAAATAAGGAAAATCTCCCAAAATAAAACCATTTAATAGGGAAAAAACAACTTTCAAAAAATCCTGCCACGGTTACAGACAATATTAGTGTTGATGTTGATATTAGTTAATTAAAGCAACTTATTGTAAGTTTTACAACGGGTCCCCAGGGTTTTGCCCCCAGCTGAAGGTCAACACCCTGGACAGAGACGGTCGGTGCCACCGTTGCCAGAGCACATTCAGCACCTCGGTCAGCGGCCGCTACACTGGACCGCCAGGGACAGTCAAGCAGAGCCGCGTGTTGAGGGAACTTAAATGATTCCCTGTTGCACCACACCCTTTCTTTCGTTTGGTGAAACCACACATTCACACATCCAGCATCACTACTGATTGACTGATTTACCTTTTCATACTTTTTATTGATGTATTATTATCTCGTAGCTTAAAGCTTCCAGCTAGCGGACCTTCCCACTCACTTGTGGACGTTATCATCAGGAAACGTATAGAGCCAAGAAGTGAAAGTCAATTGATCGTTCCATTTCAACATCAGCGCCATACGCTTCCGCCATTTTGGACTGAAATCGACTACGCCAGTAAAATGTCCGCCTAAATATTGCCTAAATATTTTCAGTCCAAAATGGCGGTAGCGACTGTTGTCAAAAATAAAACCAGAGTTTCACCTCTTTGCTTCTATCAATTTTTTTTGCTTCAATCGCTCGTCCTATCGGGTGATTAAACATCCGGGGGCGTTACTTCTGACACCATATTGTGTTTCTTTATCTTTGTACATGGACATTGATGAGGAGACTGGCAGTTCTTTTACAGGACCACGTCAACTTGAGAACAACCACCTCTTTTGTTGTTAAATGCAGTATAAGCTCAGCTCAGCATAGGCCGTAGTACTCATAGTACTGTATATGTTCAGTCACATATACTACAATCTGTTTCTGCCTCAGTCTGTCCTGCAATCTCTCTCTCACTTTCTTATTTAGTTTTCAATTTCAAATTCAGATTCGTTCTATTTGCACGAGTATTAAGATAAAAAAAGATAAGATAAGATATTCCTTTATTAGTCCCGCAGTGGGGAAATGTTCAGTGTACAGCAGCAAAGGGGATAGTGCAAAAAAACAAGATGCATCAGCTAACACAGTAAAAAAGAGCTAAATAAATAAAAAAAAAAAGGAGCATTATATGCAGTATTGACAATAAACAGACTATTAACAAAATTGCACAAGTGGAAAATGATATTGCACAGTGAGAATGAAATTACCAAAACAGGTTGTATATGGTTTACAATAATGAATAACTAAGAATGTAAGAAAATGGATGGTTTGCATTACATACATTACTGTAATGAAAGAAAAAAATTTTAATTACTCTCTTACTCTACTCACAAGCATGCACGCATGCACGCAAGTGCGTCAGTAAATGTCATGGCAACAGAATGATGACCCAACCGAGGCTATATAAAGGCTGCACACCTTCTGATTCCTCCCTTTGCACTTGGACTTGGACACGAGTTGAAAACCTTTTGCATTGCAACCTGTGGAAAACGAACTCTTGGAGTTTTAATCTGCTGGAGAGAAAATCTGCTGGAAATCTACTGGATCTAGTTGGAAATAACTTTACTGGACATCACTGAACTTCTGTGGAAAACCTGAGAGCTTGAAGATGTCCTTCAGTCGTCCACTGGTCGGAGAGGAGGACCTGCTGCTGCTGCTGCTGATGGGAGCCAACCTGGACATTAACTGGCCAGGTAAGATAACTTTTACATTTATTTTACTGTTTATTACTTATGTGTGATTCATTGATTCATCCCCTGGAAACCCTTAAAAGCGTTTTCAGTATATAGAAATCAGTGTAACTGTTATAATTGAAATGTGGACAGATCTTAGGCCTGTTGGAAAAGCACAGATTTGGTGAAAACAAACGCTTATTGACGATTTATTTGTCTAAAATGTTTATTTGATGGACAGAGGATGTGTTAATTATCCCGGGAAATATGTGGAATGTATTAATAATGAATGTAGTGGTTTGAAAACACTGTTATTTTGGTTTGAGGGCATCAAATGTAAAAAACATTTACATCGACATTTTTGACAGATTTCATAAAATTTCATAAAATGCCAAAAATATGTTTTATTTGTGCACCATGGAGACGTTGGAACTACTGGGAGCTGACGTCAGTGCGTCATGACGCACAGGTGTAATCAAACCAGGGCACGTTCTCCTGCGTGAATGGAACCCTGTGAGCTCGTTTGTTTTGATTGAACTTATTGATGCGGAAACATCTAGTCCTTTTAATTTCAAAGTTTAATATATTGAATTAACTCGTTTTCAGATATCCCTCAAAATACATCAGTGTTTTTATGATTGATCCCATTTTTTTCTCCGAGCTCTGTGTCTGGTATAGTTGCTTTCTCCACCGTGATCGTTTGTGTAGCTCTCTCCTCATTGTCCCATATTGCAGCTGTGTTTGTATTTCCGTCTCAAAAGACGTCTTTGAGGGTCGAATCTGAATCCAGATTCATAGAAAAGTGGAGAGAGTCGTGCGTAAAAGCGCGTAACGAGCTCCTCCTCTCCTCGTCCAACAATTATGAAGCTTGTTTATGTGCATCTTATCATTACAAACTTTTTTATTGTGAACTCTAAACTGTTTAGGACATATTATTATTATTATTATTATTATTATTATTATTATTATTATTATATACAGAGATTTATATTTTAAATCACGTTTAGTTTTTATTTTTAATCTCTCAACCACATATTTGAATATGCTTGTAATAGAGTATAATTAAAAAAAAAATTCCAAGGTCAACACATTAACAGGTTATTTTTTTCTAATAAGAGTAAATAATTTTTATGATTAAGTCTGGCATGAATGCAGCAGAAATGAATTCTCATGTCCTCATCTGTTCAAAATAACAATATGTGATATAACTTTGAAAAGGGTAGCCTCTAGTGTTGGTGGTTTTGTGACAGAGGGAGTGCATGCAGTCGTAGTTAGCATATGGCTATAATGTAGTTTGTTGCCAATTTAATGCTATGAGAAATCCTTTGGAAATTGAAGTCACATTTATAGGTGCTTTAACTTTTTCCCCCTCAGGTGGTGTAGACGCTCCCATCGGACGTCCTGCAGGAGATGGCCTCGACCACGGTGAAGGTGACAACCTCCCAGTCAACACCTCTTCTGATGAGGAAGAGGCAGGTGAGTATGAGGCTGGTCACGTGGCTCGAGTGCAAGGTGAGTTCATTCCCCAGCTCTTCTCTGGAAAAGATGAAGATTCTGGATATGACTCCGATTTTGAGGATGAAGAGGACTTTCCTCCTGTTCCCGCTGGAACTCCTTCCTCCGTTCCTTCCTCTGTTCCTTCCCCCGTTCCTTCCCCCGCTCCTTCCTCCGTTCCTTCCTCCGTTCCTTCCTCCGCTCCTTCCCCCGTTCCTTCCTCCGTTCCTTCCTCCGCTCCTTCCTCCGCTCCTTCCTCCGCTCCTTCCTCTGCTCCTTCCTCCACTCCTTTTGGTGTTGCTCAGCAGCTGATACCTGATCAGCATCAAGAGTCTGCTCCTTCCACCTCAGGCCTCCGCTCCTCCATGAAGAGGAGCAGGGACGAGAGCCACACCGAGCAGGTGAGTAGGAAGAGGCACAGGAGGAACCCGGCACCTTTGACCTCAGGCCTCGACTTCTGCAAGAAGAGGAGTAGGGAAGAGAGCGACACCGAGCTGGTAAGTTCGAAGAGGCAGAGGAGGGATTGCGAGGACAGCAGTGAGGATTCAACACCCTCCACTTCAGTCCTCGTCTTCTCCTCAAAGAAGAGCAGCGAAGAGGACTACTGGGACTCTGCACCCTCCACTTTAGGCCTCTGCTCCTCCTCAAAGAAGAGCAGCGAAGAGGACTACTGGGACTCAGCACCTTCCACTTCAGGCCTCGCCTTCTCCACAACCTGCTGGAGAGATCCTTCTTTTTACCGATGGGCGGATGACAGCGACTCTGATTAAGAGTCAGCCCAGTTTGCTGCAGGATTGAAAACCTTTGCGTCTGGCGGGGTAGATAAATCCTCAGGTAGCCTTTGCACCTGGCGAGGCTAACATAGCCCTAGGTAGCGTCTTGCACAAGGGCCTCTTTGTACATATCTTGAGGGCTGGCAAAGAGCCAGGTAGCCTTCCCACGCATCTGGCGGGGTTGGCGATAATTTTGTTGCACCAGGTTGTTTTTCACTTTTGAATAATAGTTCTCTTTATTAGTAATGTATAAGACACCTTGATTGCAGGTATGTAGCACTTTCCTCCATGTGCCTCTCCTCCTCCACAAAATCTAGGGCTGCAAAGCCAAACTGTAAAACGAACAACAAACAACAAAACAAACCGTAAAAAAACAAACCGCTCAATGACATCATACAGAACCAAAACCATGACCCAAAACCCACAATTTAAAAACCAAACCGTGGGCTTGCTGCACCACTAACCCACTCACACACTAATGGCGGCAAGCTACCATACAAGGCACCGGCCTCACCATTGGGAGCAATGTGAGGTTCAGAGTCTCGCCAATGGCACTTGTTGTTCTTTGTTGTTCTTTTTAAACTCAGCTCCAGATGCCTATACCAGAGGTAAGTTAACGGTTAATGACAACATTAACAAAAAAGTTCTGCAAATTTTTTATTATTTTATTTATTATTAATTATTTAATATTATTAATCATTATATTGCTGTGTATTTTTCTTTATGAGGTGTAGGTGGCCATACCAGACAAAGGTAAGTCAATACTTAATGACAGCATCAACTGCTTAAAGTCTTAATCTCACTTAACAGAAATTGCAAGAAGATGTGTTTATGCAGGACCAGATGAGTAGGACGGATGACCACAGGACCAGATGAGTAGGACGGATGACCACAGGACCAGATGAGTAGGACAGATGACCACAGGACCAGATGAGAAGGACGAATGACCAGAGGACAAGCAGGAGAGCGTTTCTTTTAGTCGGCTAAGTAAGTAGTCCCCTTACTAAGACTACAAAAGTACCAGTAGTGACATAAAGTGGTGATAAGTTAACTTTGGTGGATTACATTTATTACAGGGACCTTCTTGAATATCATTTCAAAAGTTGTATGATTGTGTCCAACATTATTCCTGACTTGTTTTTCCGTCTCACAGGGCAGAACTCCTCTGTGTTTTTGGCAGCTGAGAGTGGGCGTCAACCAGCCAATCATCCCAGGAAGACCCAGAACCACAGCAGAACCACTCTCAGCACCCTATTCGCTTCCAGGCGCCAAGCTCTGCCTCTCCGCCCCGACCCCCGCCACCACCAGAGGAGGACCGGCCCCCACCTGACCAGCACAGAGGACGTTGTTACTATCTTCTTCTCCTTCTGTGCTGGAGGGTTTGGGAAGCTCCTCACACTCACCGGAGGCTGCCACCAGCTCTACTATCTGGATTTCTGAGCAGAGCCAACATCGAATTCTAAACAGTTAAAAGTATTTTGTTTGTCACATTGAATACAGTTTCTAAATATTTCTTTGTATTATACACAATATCTTATCTTATATCTTTTATATATAATTAAGAATCTGACAAAATAAAAAGAAATATTGTGCAAATTATGATTTAGTATGTTCTGATTTTCATTTGTGTTACAAGGGTAACTTTGAACTGCGTCTCATTATGATCATTATCATTATTGTTATTTTTAATAATTTGGTAAGTATACAAATATTATATATAATAATCATAATATGACATGTTGATATAAATAAAAAAGGTAAAAATTCCAAACCAAACTAAAGAATCGTTAGCAAACGTACAGGTTATTGTAAAGTAGTACAAACATAAAATTTATGGTCAAGTTATCCAATGTAGCATTTCAATACCAGACAAAATCCTGTTGTCTTAAAATGATTCCGTCTGGACTTTAAAGGTTTCCACTATTAAGCAAAAGCATTTTCCCAGATGGTAGGCTTATTTAAGATTTTTCTGAATAATATCCCAAATAGCATTAATTGATACAGTCAACATTAATATAAGTAAATTGTCATAGTTCTTATAATAATGAATGAATAATTTATTATAATAATATAGTAGAATATTACAGACTCTACTCACAATCAGTCAGCTGCTGCAGGTGCACCTTGTTGTGTCAGTGTTCTGGAAAAAAAAATACATCACAAATAAGCTTTTAAAGCCATTATGTTGATGGTTTTTGGAGTTAACAAGGATCCAGTGAACTCACCAAGAAATCCAATAACAGTGGAGATGATGGCTTGCACAACCCTGCACTGTCTATTCATTTCAACTATGGATGCATCAGGTGCAAAAGGAGACATTTCTGATGGATCTGATATACTTTGACAGCCCTAATATATATATATTATATAATAACGTGTTAACGCAAATTCGTTTTAACACCACAAATATCTTTAACGCATTAAAGCAACTTGCTATTTTTAGGCTGTAGCGGGCTCAGTTTTAAAGCTAGAGTGAAGATACCGGTCTCATATAAAGTAGAAAATCTAAGGAATCAATTGATACCAACCATGTCATACTAGCTTGCAAAGGAGGCTAAATAATGCTCCAAAGATAAGCAAAATTTTGGTGAGGAAAACTGGCATGGCCATTTTCAAAGGGGTCCCTTGACCTCTGACATCAAGATGTGAATGAAAATGGGTTCTATAGGTACCCACGTGTCTCCCCTTTACAGACATACCAACTTTATGATAATCACATGCAGTTTTGGGGCAAGTCATATTATGATTTTAGCATATTCTTTATGCTAATAATATGCTAATCAATTAACACAGAAACCCTCACAGTACCTGTGGGGGTTCTGTGTTAATTGATTTCCAATAATAAATATATACATACATTTGCATAAAGCAGCATATTTTCCCGATCCCATGTTGATAAGAGTATTAAATACTTGACAAATCTGCCTTTAACGTACATTTTGAACAGATTAAAAAGATGTGTGATTAACTTGCGATTAACTATGGACAATCATGTGATTAATCGCGATTAAATATTTTAATCAATTGACAGCCCTAATATACATATCTGGAGGTCGGAGGTCAAGGGACCCCTATGAAAATAGCAATGCCAGTTATTCCTCGCCGAAATTTAGTGTAAGTTTGGAGCGTTATTAAGCCTCTTTGGTGACAAGCTAGTATGACAAGGTTGGTACCAATGGATTCCTGAGGTTTTCCAGTTTCATATGATGCAATATCGTCACTCTAGCTTTAAGTCCACTCTAGTCCGATACAGCCTAAAAATGACAAGTTGCATTAATGCATGAAAGAAATTAGTGGCGTTAAAAGGAATTTGCGTGAACGCATTATCGCGTTAACATTGTCCTTTATTTAACCAGGTAAAAGTCTCATTGAGATTAAAATTGTTCAACTTTTCAAGATTGATGTGGCCAAAAAGGTCTTGACAGTTGTAACAAGGCAGGCCTACAAAAAGAAGTGGGAAGAACAAACAACACAGTTGTGTTCAGGCTGCAATGTGATGAATGAATTGATCTGACAGCTGTGGTGTCTTTTAAACCTGACACAGGCAAAGATACAGCAGCACCCCTCAAATAGATCACATGGTATTTACTATTTCTCCCCACAGGCTAACCATTTGTGGTCATGTGTCATTATCTGATGCATAATCAGATTGTCTCCTTCCTGTCTGGCAGACCTGGTAATCTACCAACTCACATGTTTACTCTTGTCGCCCACTGCTAAAGTCACTACACCTGCAGGGCTGAAACTCAGTGTTTGGGTGCATCTTAGTGTTTTCAGTGCCAACTTTACCGAATCAACTTCTGGCCGAGTCAAGTTAGAGATTGATTGTCTAGAAGTGTTGGCAGCTGTGTTGTGCTCCCGAGAGCCATGTTCCCAGTCCGGGCTCGTGCCACTTTACACAGCTTAAGGGTAGACTGGCCATCTGGAGAATCTGCAGGGGATTTGGGCTCAGCAATATGTGCTGCAACATCAAAAACACAAGGAAATCTCATTATGTTCAGTAGCTCTTCAGTAGCCTGGTCGACCAGCTCAGCACAGCTGTGTGAGAGTTCATCAGCAAACCTGTTTCATTCATTGAGCTGACGTCAATCGTACAATGACGTCAACATTTCACATACTGTCAAGATGCATCTGGAGGTAGAAAGGAGTATGACAGTAAATGAGTCAAACTGTATCATCTTTCACTTTCACCCCAAATGCTGCTGTCTCATACTCGGGAACGGTACGAATCAATCGTACCTAATATGGAAACACCCTAAGGGAGATAGGCTCATTGTGTCCCTCAACAGAACACTGTGTCTTCACCTCTTTAAGTCTACACTCATGGTTTTATTCAGGATTTGTCATGTGAGAAAGTCTGACAGTTTTTCAGTTTAGTTTTCAAGTTTCTATGAAGTGCTTCACCACAAAACATTGTATGAAAATACTGCTCCCTGAAATTATTCAGGAAATATCTGAGGACCATATTGTTAATTAATCTGTGATCGAAAATGAAATATTTAAGAAAATGCCTTACTCAAAATCTCATTAATTCTAAACCGTATTGTGATTAACCTCAATGTCAGGAGTCAATAGAAGAAACGTAAACTGACTCTGAACCTGAAATTGAAATCTTTCTACATTCAGAATTTGCTCAATTGAAATGTAAGCACTTAAAAACTTTATACTGACATAAACTATTGACAAAGACATTGATACTGCAATAGAAATTAACACAAATTGAGAACTAATATGTTGCTTGATTTACTTTGTTTTTAGGGTTGATTTGTTGTTGTAGGCTACCTGATCTTGATCTGAAATAGTTTGGGGTTTCAGTAACCATAAACCAACAAACAGCCCCAATGGTTCAGTTTAGGAATGACACATCAAAATACACATTTACAGTACAGTAAATGCATACAGAGTGCATTTAGAAATGAATAATAAATATAAAGTTAGTGGGGTGAAAAGCTACAGCTGGGATTATTGTAAGAATTTCACCTTCAAGATGCAGTTGGTAAGAAAAAGTGAGGTCTGGAGGTTTGTTTCAATTTGATCATATAAAGGAACAGTGTGTAGCATTTCGGGGGATTTACTAGCAGAAATGGAATATAATATTCATAACTATGTTTTCATTAGTGTATAATCACCTGAAAATAAGAATTGTGTTTTTGCTAGCTTCCAATGAACCCTTCATATCTACACCATGGATGTATTAAGAGAACTGGATACAGCGTCGGAGGCTCCCGTTCATTCCTATGAGAGTTGCTCAGTGGCGCATGAAGCCAAAATGGCTCGACTGCCAAGTGATAACGTACCCGGATCATCCGGCGATCTTCTGCAGCCATTGGGCCCATAGAGCAGGCGCAGTAGCGTTTCCTTTAACTCCAAACCAGAACTGTCTTTAGAGAGATACATTCAAGTTCCCCTACACACTTGGCACACGGGAGAAGATTCAGTTGGTTGCAATCTGCAACCACACTGCTAGATGCCGCCAGATCCCGCACAGTGCACCTTTAAATGTTTTGTGTGTAATGTTTCATGTGGCCATATTACTATGTTGAAGCCAGTGAACAGTTAAAGGGAATGTTTGTAATTTTTTACACGTATAAATCTACTGGGTCGGTGTCCCATGCGCCGTCGCATATGCGCGCTCGCGTGTGGCCGGAGTCTCTGCTCCTCTGCCTGCTTGCCTTCACTCACACACCGTGCGCGTCCTCGCTGTCTCGCTCCACCTCCACACATGCATGCGCACACACTCCACACTGCAGAAGAGTTAGTTTAGCTCTGAAAAAAACGTTATTGTCTCCGACCGGGTGCCGGTGTCTCCCTCCCACCGCGGTCGGAGACGATAACGTTTCTCTTCCAGCTTCAGCCCCGGAGGCTGAAGCAGGAAAAGCCAACACTGGGATCAGCAGGGATTCATGGAGAGACCTTCTTCTGGTCAGCTAACATTACTGCCAAGCAGGTGAAGTATAGAGTGATATTGTGGTTTTAGCTGACGTGTGTTGCCTCACTGTTTTGAGCGATGCTCATTCTTGTCTATGTAGAGCGAGCACAAGCGCGAGCCCGACGCTGACTTTCGTTGACTTAACGGCCACAGGTGTCGCTGTTAACAAGCATTTCTGAAAGTTACAAACAGTCCCTTTAAAATGAGAAAAATAAAGTACAGATACAGAACTTTATACAGGCAAAGCTTTACACATTGGTCCCTGTTTGGCCTCAGCTTAAAGCCTCCTGTCTCCAGCGTGTCACTGATGCAGAGGTCACATCACATCCACTGTCATGTATAATGGTACAGCAGGGATCGGGCTGAGTCTCCTGATACTGTGATGAGTATGGAGCTGCAGGAAAAAAAAAAGACAAAAGGGGGAAACTCTGCCAAGTTGCCTGGAACCCATAAACCCTTATGACACTGATAACTGGGAATAACATCATGGTTATTTCCAGAGTTTGGGGGGGGATGATTGGACCGTCATAACTCCATCCCCCCTCATCACTTTCACTTCAGCAGCAGTAGCCAGCTGGAGGAGAGAGGAGTGGAGGGGAGGATAAACGCATGCACTTTCAGGATTAGTAGCAGTGTCCATATATAGAGCCTGTGTGCGCACTGAGCGGCTGCAGCAACAGTTTCCCTGCTTCAACACAAAGTTTCTCCAATGGCTAATTGCAAGCCCTGGCTGGTGTGCTGCTACATCTTGGCTGCTTTACTCAGCGCGGTTGCTCTCGTGGGTATGTGCATCGTCTGGCTCGTGGACAGAGAGTGTCCAAGTGGAAGCTTTACGCACGCGGCTGTGGCTGCAGACTCACTACGCTGCTCTGAGATTGGCAGGTAAGTAACTCACTGATAAGTTAAAGTAGTTGGAGCTGAGTTTGTCTTTATACTCTGTATCTAAAACCTTCAAATTAAAGCGTGCATGTTTTTGTTTTTTTAATGGAATTTGGAAGTTAATGAAGTTGTGTGCTCTTATAGATATTCCTTTACATGTTTCTTTATTCCCATAAATGACTTATTCAGAACTCTGTGTTGCTATCAGGCTGCACCTCTCTGCCTCTGTGGCTGAGATAAAAAAGCTGAACTGAGCAACCTACCTTCAGAATTTGCTCAATTGAAATGTACACACTTTATACTGACATAAACTATTGACAAAGACATTGATACTGCAATAGAAATTAACACAAATTGAGAACTAGTATGTTGCTTGATTTACTTTGTTTTTAGGGTTGATTTGTTGTTGTAGACTACTTGATCTTTATCTGAAATAGTTTGGGGTTTCAGTAACTGTAAACCAACATACAGCCCCAATGGTTCAGTTAAGGAATGACACATAAAAATACACATTTACATCACAATAAATGCAAACATAGTGCATTTAGAAATGAATAATAAATATGAAGTTAGTGGGGAGAAAAGCTGATAAGTTAAAGTAGTTGGAGCTGAGTTTGGCTTTACACTCTGTATCTAAAACCTTCAAACTAAAGCGTGAATGTTTTTGTTTTTTTTATTGGAATTTGGAAGTTAATGAAGTTGTGTGCTCTTATAGATATTCCTTTACATGTTTCTTTATTCCCATAAATGACTTATTCAGAGCTCTGTGTGCTATCTGGCTGCACCTCCCTGCCTCTGTGGCTGAGATAAAAAGCTGAACAGAGCAATGGGATAAGCAGTTTAAGAGATTTGATAGGCTTTGCTTGAAGAATAGAGGTAATGCCTGCAGAAGTGTGTACAGACAGGCTCTGATTCTCCACACCTCTTGTTGTTGTTATACTTCCAAACTATCCTGTTGGAGTTTCCAAACCCACTAAGTGATGTAAATCTTTCTAATTTGGAGGTAGTAGAATAGATTTATTTCTTTGATGTACTCTTTGATGCAGTCATTTGTTCTGTGGTGAGCCACACTGTGGACTCTGTCATCACGGTAATTTCAGATATAGATGAAAGGTGAGGGATTGTTTTACCACTGGAATGTGCACGAAGCTCTTCCTGAACTGGCAACGGGTTTTTTTGCCCTCATTTCCCAGTTCACGGCAGAGACAATGAATCAATGCACAATGCACTGAATCATCATGTTCATCTGATAAGAGGAAAGTTTAAGGAAAGCTTTTGACTTTTTTCACTCACTTGCACAACATGTCCCTCAACGTTTTTGGAGCTAGTGTTTAGTTTCAAGTAAGATAAGATAAGATAAGATAAGATAAGATAAGATAAGATTGTATTTATCCCGAGGGAAATTGTTGTGCAGCAGTTGCACTACAAAGAGTCTCTCTAAACTCCACTTTCTCCAAACTGACTTTTCTCCCTAACCATCTGTATATACCTTCTTAGATATGGAGAGAAAAATAAAAGCAAACACACAAATATAATAACCACATTAGTGTTGTTAAGCCTTTACACACAAAATAATACAACCTGCATTTAGTTTTGTCCGTCTGTAGACAAAATCCCATTAAAAAATCATCAATTTTTAACATCTACTTTATAAAGACATAAACCAGGAACAACCATTTGTTGTTCTTTCTACTCTCTTCACATGAGACTCCTTTAATTAAATTTTTTCAGTTCATTTGAGTCTGTCATTCCTCCTCCTCCTGACACTTTTTCTCTGTTGAACCCAAATCTCAAAGCCCTGAGTCAGCCTAACCTTAACAGAGCCGAAACATTCCCGACACTGCCTTCTCTTGTTGCTCAATGAGCACATCTGACCTCATGCCAACCTCTCCCTGAAAGCATCCATTCACAGCTTTAAGAGATGGTTCAGACTAAATAGGTTTTCATGCTCTGCTGTGTAGTACAATTAAGTTGGATGAGCCTTATAAAGAGGTGTACACAGTAGACGGTTCATTTCAAAAGCACCACCATGGCCAGCGTCTTTCACGGTATGTTGCCTGAAGTATACCTCGAGCATCAGCACTTGGTTTAAACTTGCCTCTTGGCAGCTCCCTGAAACACTAAGCCCTCCAAGTCCAGGCAGTGATGCAGGCAACTATTCAAAAATGTGCATGTGTTTCTGTGGGTGGGCAAATATGTTAGCCAGAGAGTTAGTGACTGACTGTGTACTCACACATTTCCAATAAATCCAGTGAAAATGATTGTTTTCCAGGAACATGCTCCGGCAGGGGGGGTCGGCAGTAGATGGCGCCATTGCAGCTCTGCTGTGCACATCTGTGGTCAATCCTCAGAGCATGGGGATCGGAGGAGGATCTATATTCACCATAAGAGATAAAAAAGGTGGGTTTTCTCATCCATCTGTGTGACCTCAGATGATAATGCTTGATTAGGCTGATCATTCTAATTGCTGATCTCTTCTCAGGCAACGTTAAAGTCTACAACTTCAGAGAGACCGTCCCGAAGTCTGTTAAAGCAAACCTGTTACATGACTGTCCGACCCCATTCAAACTGTCCAAAGGTAGGCAGGATTGTCCATCAGTGTAGTAGTAGTAGCCCATACAGTAATACACATTTCCTACCCATACTTCCTGCAATGTCATCCCAGTAACTCAGAGAAATGTTCTTCTAATGGATCGTTTGGCTCATTTTCAACATAATTCTTTTGCACTTGAGGTGTCCTCTTACAGTCTTGGAGAAATTAGTGGGAACATTTTACTTTAACCTCCCTTACTTAGCTTTCATAAGCATAGACATTTATTAAATTATTCATAACCCACACAGATATAAGGATACATTTTAAGTTTATTAAAGAGGACCTATTATGTGTTTTTTCAGGTTCATACTTGTATTTTGGGTTTCTGCTGGAACATGTTTACATGCTGCAATGTTCAAAACATGTAGCAGCACCTCTTTTCACCCTCTGTCTGAAACGCTCTGTTTGAGCTGTTGCCCCGCTCCACCCCCACAACAAAACTAAAGGAAAGGGAAAAGCACAAAAGCATAATAGGTCCTCTTTAAGGTCGCTTCAGTTTGATTGAAATCACTGTTAGATGTTGTTTTCTAGCATTAAAATGTTTGCATATGTAATTGTATTTGCTACCCTGAATAAATGATATCATCAGGAGTCAAAAACATGTTGCTCCTCTTTCTTTTCCACGTAAAGTCAGTCCATGTCAAGTTTGGATCATTGGTCTCCATCATCTGTTTAATGCAGCTGCACTGTTTCCCACCTGTACTGTACATTGTATAGGCAGCCAGTGGATCGGCGTTCCCGGAGAGCTGCGTGGCTATGAAGCAGTTCACAAAAAGTATGGGAAGCTGCCTTGGGCCAAGCTGTTTGAGCCGACAATTCAACTGGCCAGGAAGGGCATCTCTCTGCCGCTGTATCTGGGATATATTCTGAAGCACCCCATGGTGAAAGAGCACGTGGAAAAGACATCTCTCTGGTACAGCATCTCACTAACTGCTTTATAGCGTATAATGAGCTTTTAAACGTTACTTTAAGAATATTTGCTTTGTAGCGACTGATAATAAATGTTTGAGGACACTGGAGCCTTTTTCTCATTCGCCTGTCACTGCAGGAATCCAAAGGGCAAAGCGTTTCCCTATAAATCCCTGGTTTAACCCGTGCTAGTTTTATGTAACCCCTGGGTTAACAATTGACTCCCGGCATTTCACATAATTTGACCTCAGTTGCACGCTCATTTGAACACTTTTTGGATTAGTGAGAAACGATTGTTATATTCTAATAGCAGAAGTGTGCAAAAAAGTGTCTCCCACGCACAACATTTCAGGAGCAGGGTTTACTGACCCGGGAATAAAATCAGTGCTCACATTCTTTCAGAGATGTTAGTGTGAAATATTGCTTTTCCCAAATGCAGGACTTAAAACGGGGTTAGCTGGGAGTTAAGTGCAGTGTGAAAAGCCTGAAAGAGTGTGTTTGCTTCTTGTCGGCAAAAGTGTGTGCATAGATGCAGAAACAAATTCTGCACAACATTTGAGAATATTCCTCGATAAGTGTGATTAAGCACAAAAGATATATTATGAATTGCATGAAATTAATGTCATGATCATGATGATGATCATGGTGCAGCATGAGTATCTCTCAGTGTATTCTGTTTATACTTCCTGTGTTATATAAGAAGTTCTAATAGTTCTTTTATGTCAATACTCTTTTCCAGTCAAGTTTTCTGCCACAACAACAAAACCATTCTGAGCACAGGAGACATCCTGAAGTTCACTAAACTTGCAGAAACCATGGAAACAATTGCAGAGAAAGGGGCAGATGCCTTCTACACTGGCACGATAGGACGTGACTTAATCAAAGACATAAAAGATGCAGGTTGGTGAAATTTCAGTACAGGTTGGGCAAGCTGGGGGTGAATACTTGAATAGAAAACACACTTGTACGTAATGTAAAAAAAGAAAAGATGAATTTCATATTCATGTTTCTCTCCAAGGTGGGAATTTGAAAAAAGAGGATCTGGAGTCCTACAAGGTTCGGGTGCAGGATCCATGGATCGTTCCTTTGGGAAACGCTCGGATGTACATCCCTCCACCACCTGCCGGGGGTCCCCTGCTGGCCTTCATTCTCAAGCTGATGGAAGGTATCATGCTCCTGTGATCCCTTAAACTGACCTACTGTCGCAGTTGAATTCAATTCTAGCATCTTTGCCCTGTACTCTGAATTATGAAAAGATTGTAGAGCATAATAGTCTCTCCTTTTTCCTTCCACAGGGTTCGCCTTGACCCCAAACTCTCTGCACGATGACCAGAAGATTCTGACGTACCATCGTTATATAGAGGCAGCTAAATTTGCTAATGGACAAAGGAAGAGCATTAATGATCCTCACTTTAATAACGGAAAGGTTGGGATTTTAAGTTTTTTTGTTCATTATTCTTAAGACAAAATCATAGACTGTATATAAAGATGGACGACATGACAGCTCCCCAAAAGTGAAGCCAAAACATCTCGATAGCCCCCTGGTGGCTGGCTGCAGTATAGGTCATAAAGCCCGCCCCCTCCATGTTAGCGGATGGGACGTGGGTCAAACTAAAAAGTCAATATACACGTCAAATACTTTTTTCCCAAAGATAGTTTCTGGCATTTTAGGTTGTTCTTCAATTTGATCATAAATGTATTTATAGAGATATTATGGTAAATTGTTGTGCCTTTCTAGCCAAACAGCTATCGTGGTGCTAACATAGCAGCCAGGTGGTCTCACGCTAACAACATGTGGCCATGCTTGGCCTGTGATTGGCTCGGGCTGGTGTGTGGACGGGACTTAGATACCTCAGCTCCAGACCCCGTGAACACTACTGGGCAGACTCTGGCTCCATATGCCGTCAAAATCTCAAGATGGCAGCTCCCGTATTCAGGATATTTTGGCTTCACTTTTGTACTGTGGGAGGAAGTGGAGACGCGTCGTCCATACAGTCTGTGGACAAAAAAGAAAATAAGTTCTATATATCTATCTAATATCTCACTATATAACAGTTGTTAAAGCTGCAGTAATCATATTAACAATACAAAAATGACATTGAGATGAATTATTAGAGAGAATTATCACCCGATTCTGCATTTCCTACCCGCTTTATGTAGCGTTTCAGCATCTCGCAGCTCACTGTTTTGGTTTGACGTCCTGCGACTTCACAGTTTTATCACTATTCTCATCAACCTTGTTTCTAAAGCTCTGATAAACCCAGCGTACACCACCTGCCCAAACCAAATGGTAGATAGACAAATTTAGCAACTAGCTGGTGAACATAGTGGAACATTAAGCTGCTAAAGAGCCAGATATTTCCCTCGAGAGCTGATGGAGAGCAAAACAGAGCTGAAAGGAGAGTGGATATTGGACTGTTTTTCCATGCCTGCTGGTTGTATAAGTAGTTTAGCTTATTACATTTAATTTATTTGTCAGGGACCATACAAAAACATTCATCTCATACAAAGAGAAGAGATTCATTGTACCAGATTTACTAGCTAATTTCCATATGCAGTCCCTGGGCAGGTAGACTAGAAACACTAATACTACTACTAACCTCCCCATGCTTCCTGTCTTTATCTACAGAAGAAACAAAACAAACCCAGAAGAAAAATAAATAAAAATAATCTGAGATACAGTTTTGGAACCTCACCCCAGCAGTATACAAGATGTTATTCTTCTCCAGTCTCATCATGATATTCTTCTTTCAGAGTGCAGATCATCTGATTGATGCCTCCTTCATTAATCGCATCAGGGACATGATCTTTTCAAACCGCACCAATAACAATAACTCCTACTACTTCAATGCTAAGCCCTCCCGTGATACCGTTGGGACGACACACGTGTCCGTCTTGGATGAAGACGGACTGGCCGTCTCTGCCACCAGCACCATAAACCAGCTGTGAGCAGGAAGCCTCCTCAAGCAGAATATTACCACTTTTATATTATATCAAATCTATTATAATTCAATAATTATCCGCTCATTCTACTGTCTTTTGTTTTGTAGATTTGGAGGAGGCGTTTACTCTCCACGAACGGGCATCATCCTCAACAATGAGCTGGCCGACTTCTGTGGGAGGGCAACGAACGTGACGGCGGGTAAAGTCACAGACATAAACTTTCAACCTCAGACAATTGAATTAAAGACATGACTTGATGTAGTCATTTAGTTTATTTCCAGTCTGATATGGAGTGTTATTGTTGTCGCAGGTGAACAGCCTCCTTCCTCAATGGCTCCAGTAATACTGGAGACAAAGTCTGGAGGACTACTTGTGATTGGTGGATCTGGAGGAAGCATGATTACCTCAGCAGTGGCCTTGGTAAGTCGATTGAACTCTTGTTCGCCTACTTGTTTATCTGCTTCCTCATTTGTTTGCTTACATGATTCTCCTTTATTCCTGCAGTCTATGATAAATCGCCTGTGGTTGGGGATGAATCTGAAAGACGCCATTGCTGCGAAAATAGTGTTTGTTAAAGCCGAAAACGAAGTGAATTTTGAGCCTTGTTTTGACGAGGTGAGATACTCATGTTGTCATCCTCACTGTCCATTATTGACGTTCAAATTCACCAGACTTTGACCGTCTATCTAATGAATAACATTTCTATTCATGATAATGGCTTCTGATAGAGATTACCACAACATAATCCTACAACTTCAATTTATCTGTAATCAATTTTGAAACCTGAAGGATAAGTGGTACTAATTTGTGTGTGTGTTTTGTTTTGCCCCTCAGCCTGTGAAAGATGGCCTAGGAGTTCTTGGACACAAAATTGGGAACTGGAAATTCTTCCTCAATGTAGTCAATGCTGTGGAAAAGGAGAAAGGATGCATTGTGGCCGCATCGGACAGCAGGAAGCATGGGGTGTCAGCTGGATACTGACCATACAGACCACGAGGAAGCACTAAACTCTGCCCTAAACACTGGCTGAACCTTTAGCCTTAAGAATATTGAATGTGCCATCAACAAAATGTGAGAAATGTGGTGTTCAGGCTCTTCCCTGATGAGCAACACAATCAGCCAAGAAACTACTAAACTTAAAGGATAATTCCGGTTTATTATAACTTGGGTCTTATTTTCATATGTCTGTATCATAGACTGTATAAACTATGGACGTAGTCTTCGTGACGTCGTCTCCGTGACGTCGTCTCCGTGACGTCGTCTCCGTGACGTCACCCATAGGTTTCCTAAGAGCCGTTGTGAAGCTTAAAGTGGAAAGTGGGTGGCTCGGCCGTTGCCATCTTGGCAGTGACGACACAGCCTAACTCCCAGCTAATCCAAAAATGGGCAAAGAGGTGGATTGTCGGTGGAGCTTAGGCGGGCCCGGTTGACACAGTAGAGCAGAAAGCTAGCGACCTGAGACGGCACACACCGGTCACTCAAAGTGGCTACTCCCTTAATTATGCATAACTTTAAGCCTTAATATAATTAAAAGGTTGAGTTATATAACCCCCCTTCAGTACAGTTGTGATGAACGGGGCAAATTAGCTATAGAGACCAAGTACAAGTCTGCATCAGGCTGTAAACATGTTTTTTATTCTGCTGTAAAGTTGGGCATTTTAACATGGGGGTCTATCGGGATGGATTTGCTTTTGGAGTCAGTCTCAAGTGGCCCTTTGACGAACTGCAGTTTTTGGCACTTCCGTGTTGGCTTCATTTCTCAGCACTGGAGGTTGCCGCTTGGCACATATCGGTTAGACAATATTGTTCTCACCATAGCAATTGGCAACATGACTTAAAAGTAGTCAGATGGGGCAAGAAAAACATGTTATCAGATGATCAGAGTATCTAAACCACTTTGTTTGGAGGTAAACTGAAAGTAGAAGTTTTCGTCCAAATTTTGCACAAATTAGCGCAAATTAATGCAATTTCTTTGCGCTGTCTTGACGTTTTTTTCTGGCGTGTCCACCAGAAATGCTGAAAGTAATCCGTCTCTGCACAAGAAAACTGTGGCCTTCAGGTAACATAAAAACGTGAAAGTCTCTCTAGAGCCAGTGTTTGGTTTGTCCGTTCTGGGCTACTGTAGAAACATGGCGGAGCAACATGGTGGACTACGTGAAGAGGACCCGCTCCTTATGTAGATATGCAGGGCTCATTCTAAGTTAACGAAAACAATAATTCTTAGTTTCAGGTGATTATAGTTATGAAAATTATATTAAATTTCTGTCAATAGATCCCCCAAAATGTTACGCACTGTTTTGTGCCTCAAACAGTTCCTTTAACTGTTTGAAGCTGTTAGAGACTTACTTCTTTAGTCGAGGCAATGAGTGTGAAACTTCTTTCTTGAGGTTTTGAACAGTAGTTTGACGAAATAATCTCAACTCAATGTCCACTTCTGGAGCTTTCAACTACATCTCACAGTCTTCATCACAAAAGTTTGCTCAGTTGTCATGACAAATGAAATCTCTGGAAAAGCTTGGAAGTGGACTATGAACAAAAATTTCATAACATGCAACAATCCCCCCATGATTAGTCAGATACATTTGTGTAACCCTGCGTGGGACTGATTTATAACTGTTTTACTGTCCAACTACTCCGTTTTTTCGCCCAGTCAGTCTTCTTTTTAGCGATGTTGCCACATTCCCTAATCTCAGAAATTAACTTGATGACTGTGACCAACAG
This sequence comes from Sebastes fasciatus, assembly GCF_043250625.1. NCBI lineage: Eukaryota > Metazoa > Chordata > Actinopteri > Perciformes > Sebastidae > Sebastes > Sebastes fasciatus. Next base: position 21,232,701 of record NC_133813.1, read on the forward strand.
AAATGATGGACAAAACTATGAAAATAAGACCCAAACTATAATAACAAACTTATCCTTTGAGCGGATAAGATCGCTCCAAATATACACATTTTCAATCCAGCCAGTCGTCTCTCACTCACACACACACACACACACACACACACACACACACACACACACACACACACACACACACATAGAAATACCCTGATGTCATACCACTTACGCACAGTAAACACACCATGAGGCTGCTACTCTCTTTGCTGTGATCTGCTTTCATGTGCTGCAGGATTACACACTCCTGAACCGAAGTGTATTATTTGTAGCAGCGGACCATGAGGGCAAATCAGCTATAGGACAACAAAACAAAACCAACCGCTGAGTCACACTAGGTCTATTAATATCAATGAATGTTTTATTTTCTGACTGAACTTTGTAATGATGTGTAAGAACTGTTTATTGTAGATGAGCCATGAAACCCTTTCAAAGTGACTTCCTGACTGATGTGAGTTGAAGACTGCCAGCCGCCCAAACAGGGAACTTTACTGTGACCTTAAAGATTTTTTACTGCATGTGAAACAACCCTATTCAGTTCCCTGAGCATGCTGTGGTCTTTGTTTAAAGATTAAAGGAATGATATAGAATTTATTTTTTTAAAAAGAACTAACAATTTGATTCAAAATTAACAAAATGATCTAAAAAATATATATTTTCACACCATCGACATGTAATTTTTGTATTTTCTGTTTTAATATGTCAAAATGTTTTGTAAAATAATGACACTTTTTTACAACTATTATCTGTGAATATCTGTTTGTCACAATAAAACATAAAATCCAAACAAAGACGAGTGATCGCTGAGTCTCTGATCTTCACCAGACATGTTTGAGCTCATGCTTTGTTCAACCCAGAAACCTTCAATACACTTTTCACTGTGAGCTACAACTCTTTAAACATCTATCCTATGTTGTTAGTATAGTGTGATCTGCAATAATCTGCTGCATGTTTTCCTGTTTGCCTTGTATCAGAGCACCACTTTTGCTCCGAGACAAAGGAAGCAGTAATGAGATACATTTCAGTAGAGAGACTTATGAATTAGTAATGATTTCTTAAGTGGATTCTGCCGCGTTTCCTTTGAGGCACTAGATGTGAGTTATGGGAACATGCAAATTTTAGTCGGTGTGAAGCACCACTGTCTTTGTTGTATGACAAATGAGTTAATATGGGAAAGTTGTGACTTCATATCGTCATGATATGACCCTCTTTGTATGAATAACATCAATTTAAAGCATCATTTTATACCATGCAGAAAATGTCTTTCACTTAAAGCAGTTAAATAATCCAGTGATGACTCTCTGACTTCCACTGTTAGCACACTTTTAGTCACAAAGTCCCCTGATGAAGCAAATTATCTCAACGGTTAATTATTTTATGTCATTATACCGTACAGTAGATGCATTCTGTCTTTGTTCCTCATTATTTTGTAACCGTCATAATGCCATGCAAGGCAGTGGGTCGAATTAAAACCACATAGACATTGATGTACGCTGATTTTTTTAATGCCTAAAGGGAAAATAAATTGTCTGAGTTGCATAACTCTGAAGTTCATTAGAACTATGTGGAAGTGAGATTGTGCTTAATTGGGCCTTAAAGGGAAATTCAAGTGTGACTTGCTCATTTCTGCATTTGTGTCATTGAAAATAATTCTTGTAACCACAGCATTACTTTTGCAGTAGTTTATGACCAATGAAGTGCTATAATGCAAATATGGCAAAACAAAAACATACCTGCTTAGCATCCGGATGTTAACATTGTCTTTGTGAGCATGTTAACCTGCTGACATTAGCATTTAGCTCAAACCACAGAGCTATGCCTGCATTCTCACAGAGCTAATAGCAGGGCTGTAAACCACAGCTGTACGATAAAAACTGGAAACCAGACCCCAAGGTGGCGCCTATTCAGTCCAATGAGAATTGCTCGCCTGGCGCGTGATCGTGTCTAGATGTAAGCCTAACCCACAAAATTGCAAAAAACTCTCGAGACTTGCTGCCCGACGACCTATCCTAACTTTAACCATGCGAGGTCAATGCCGAATCTTAAATAATCTCACGAGAGTCGCGTGACATCAGATTTTTTTTAAATCGCTTTTCTCAGCTCAAGGGAAGTTTTACAGGTATAAAACCTCCATGGATCAAAAATTCATAATAGAAAGAGTTCTAATTGACCTTGTTTGCAGTTCGAGGTGTCCTGTCAATAGTTTTAGAGACGTCTCTTTTACAATGGCTTTTTGGGATCCATGGGGATTTCTCGTTGCAAAACCGAGAGTGGCTCCTGGAAGTCTGAGCAGCAACGCCATATCCGTTTCTGATTATATGTCCATGCTGCAAACTCTTAGTCTTGTTCACCATTAGCTTAGGTACTCTGTGAGGACTCCACGTCTGTCAATCAAACCAGCTACTAAGTAAATTATCATTGTTGAGATTAAAGCCTGAGACCCAAAATACTTTTATACAATGGGTATGTTTAATAATTACAGTATGTTCATTTCAAGTGAAAAAACAAAAAAATAGAAAACATCTACAATGTCAATTTGATAAAAACAATAAAAAAAACATTAAACTCACCAAATAAAATGATCCATTCACACCATTCATCGTCCTTAATTTGTTTTTAAATAAATATGTGTTGTGAATGTTAAAGTTTGTATTATGACAGTTCCTATCACATATAAACCAGTCATTTTTAGCAAAAAAAATGAAAAAGGCACTATCATTTTACACGTTTATACATTTCAGTAATCATGCAACACATTTACATTCCAGCTGAGTAAAGAAGAAGAGCCCTGAATCTCAGTGGTGACTGTGAGCAGCAACAGCTGTAATGTTGTTATGGGGTCATTACAGGCCATTGCACTCTGGGTTGTGGGAAATGACTGTAAGTCATTAAGTAGGACTGTGTCGGTCCCTGAGGTGTTACAGTCCTTTATTTTAACAACAGATTATGTCGGCTCTCCTTCCGTTTGCTGCCACCTCATATGAACAGTCCTGGTGACTTCTGTTAAAGTTTTAAATTACTAAAAATTATTTGAGGTTTGTTAGTTTTCGTTGATTATTTTCTATGGATATTTCCTTAATTAAGAGCTCAGTTGTTAGTAGTTACTGTAGACGTCACATATCATATAACAGGAAACAGCTTTATACTGCTAATGATTTACAAAAGGGCTTCATAAATAGGAATTGTACACATTTATGACCGACACTGTGAACAAAACATTGATGATGGTAAAGCTCTCCTTTAAAATAACACCCAATGTCTTGTGCATTTCTTAAATTACCTGAAATTATGACATGACATAGAAATGTATTGGACATGAGTCAATATTTAGAATTAATTTCAGAGTGAGGCACTTTGTTTTCAAGGTCATAACACGCAAAAGGTCATGTTCTGTTATCGAAGTTGCGTGTTATGAAGCAACGTTATTCTAACTTAATGAGAGAACAATTGGGGCCCAAGACAGCTGATGTTCCCGTTTCTTTATTAAGTCTCTAATCTCTCTGGTGTCAAGGTTCACACGTCTGTAGTCTCTCTGCACAATCAGAGGCGTGTTTATGACCTCAGTACCCTGCGCCGTACGCCCACTTGCGAGGATCTGACTGAGCGTGGAGTCCGTCCTCATAGCGAACCACCGCCTGCACCACAGCTCCTGATGATTTGAGGAACTCTATCTCGTGGTTCTTTAATGCCAAACCTTTCATGATGTTCTGTAAACAGGAGCATAATATGAAGACACATGCAAAGCAAGGGAAAATAAATGTGTGGCATGCTGTTTGTGTAAGATCTTTATCACACAGCAGGTATCAACAATGCTGTATTTGCTTAGAAAAAATGAAGTTTACCGATTTAATAAAAGGGGAATGACCCATTTTAAGAATTCATGTTGAGTTACATCTGTGAAAACAACTCGACAAATCAAAGAAAACACAGAACTTGTGACGTGCTGCCTAACATACAATCGATAGGATGCCAAAACCGTGCTAAGTTGAGTGGTAACGTCAGCAGCAAATGATTTTACATCCCAGTGAAATGAAGGGTTAGTTCTCCAGTTTCTATTTTTCTATTTATTACCCTCCAAGGAATATTTAAAATATATTATAATACGATGTGCAAGTTGTACTGCAACCATATACAAGATTATTTTTTAGCCTAGGCTATTACCATGCCAGTGCTGAAATATTTTTCTCCTTGTAACATTCCTGAAGGTAAATATAATGAACAGAGTCCCAGGTGCCAGGCATGACTGAGTTACTGTATAACAGTTCAGTGTTAGCGGGGCTTTTGGTTGAAGGATTGTCTCCCTACACGCCACACCACCTTGCTATTAGTCACATATATCAGTATTGTTTGCGGTTTGTGACACTCACTTTGTCAAAGTCGGGTTCCGCTACAGTGGCGTTGGGACTCAGCTGGTTGTGGAGCCTTGGATCTGACACAGCTTTATTCAGATCGTAGTCGAAGAACAGTGCATTCAGAATCACCTAAATAACAGCAAACATTTCAGACAATGATAACTGAACAGCAAAGGAGTAATTATCTAGTTACAATCGTACACTTCATTAATTACGACAGCTTGTGTAGCGGCTTGTGTCTTACCTGAGCGATAGAAGTGGTGATTTTTGTTCCCCCTGAGCCTCCGACCACCATCTTCACTTTGTTGTTTTTGTCAAAGAGGATGGTCGGACACATAGATGACATCGGCCTTTTTCCTTTTTAACAGAATGTAATGGTAGTTTAAGTTAACAAAGATGTCAAATGAAACAAGTGTATGTCCTTTGCAGTAAAAGTATCCATGTTTTAATGTGTGTGTGTGTTCATAGAGACCTATCTACACATTTCATTTTCAGTTTGACGTTAAAGGGTCTTTTTTTCAGTGTCAAAAAATCCACATCAAATCTACTTTCATTCAATGTTGTAAAACAATGAAAGGTGAAACCTTCCAAAGGGAGTGAAGACATTTGATCCCCTCTGTATTTTGAGTACTAAAGCACAAAAAAAAAACACTCAAAAGCCGAAAACATTATATGCAGTGTCAAGAAGGACAGGTCGACCTCTGTGTGACCTTTAATAAGCCCACTGCTGAACAGCCACTCAATTTTACTGGTTTTGAGAGCCCTTACGTGTGTTTCTGTGTGTGTGTGTGTGTGTGTGTGTGTGTGTGTGTGTGTGTGTGTGTGTTTTAATCTAACCTGGCCTGATGAAGTTGTTGGGTGAAGGAGGCACTCCGAAGCCGTTTGTGATGAGCGGAGAGCTGAAGTCGTCCATCTCATTGTTGAGAATTATCCCTGTTGACCCTGACATGACTTTGGAGCCCAAACTGCAGGAAAAAAACAATAACCGTTAAGGTATGAGAGGATCTACAGGCACAAGACTGATTAACTAACATTGGAAAAAAATATTTGTGACGGTCAGTTAGGAGGTCGTACTGGTGGTTGATGGTGCTGGTGGCGGCCACAGCGCTCCCATCTTCTGCTACTACAGAGAGATGTGAGGTGCCGTGGTTCTCAGGCAGGTAAAACTCCGGCTCGTAGTAGTTCATGTGATGTGTTGACTCATCTGTGATCTTTTCACGGAGGTCATCAGCAAAGAAGCTTGAAGTCATATTCTGGATGAGCTTTGGAAGAGAACGTGGGACACATTAATAAATAACACACTAAACAATACTTTTCCCGAAATATTTGGCATATGACGTATTGATTTGTGTTCTGGGGGATTTTACTATTGTTCCTACAAATCTAAGACAGGCAAAGCCTTGCCTGCTTTTAATTATGTCTTAGTCACTCATGTTTGTGGGATAAAATAGAGATTCATTGATTTCTTCATTCACTGAAGATGAATGGCTTGTTGAACTACACTAAATGTAATAATTTAGATATTCACACTTTAAAGTCACTCATTTTACTATAAGGGGAAAAAAAGACACTTCATCCAACTGCAGGTGAATATGAATACATGTATGCCAAATCAGTTTCCTAGAAATGATGTTAATGTTATATACTATAAATGTGCACGTTTTAGGAGAAACATAATGCCATGTAGACAGGGCCACCTTAAGGCATAGGCGACAAAATCTAATTTCGCCAAGGGCACCAAAAGGGCTAAAGCCAGCCCTGCACCTAGATTACGTTTATTATTATAATAAGGAAACACTGTTAATGGTGAATCTGCCAAGTTGGAAAACGCCGATACTGAACGTATCTGCGGCTCACGTTACTGCAGTTTCATAAGTGTGTCGGACAACTACGGTGGTCTTCAGGTAAAGTAAAAATGTGAAAGTCTCTCTCTAGAGCCAGAGTTTGGTTTATCCGTTCTGGGCTACTGTAGAAACATGGCGGCTCCGTGAAGAGGACCCACTCCCTATGTAGATATGAAGGGCTCATTCTAAGCTAACGAAAACACAACCATTCTTAGTTTCAGGTGATTATACACCAATGAAAACAGTTATGAATATTATATTCCATTTCTGCTAATAGACCCTGTGAAATGTTACACACTGTTCCTTTAACTGTAAACACAATGAACCCTTTCCCTAAACAACACCCTTGAAAATATTGTTTTTGTTGCCTTTCTGTGGTTTACCCTCTCACTTCGCTGTGATGTCACGGTGTACTCCATGACACAGTGACATCACTGCATCGTTTCTCACCACATCCATCAGTCGTGAAACCTTTAATTAGATGCGTCAGCAAAACACTGTTTTTCAACTTTGTGTAAAGTTACTCTTTAACCAAAGTGCTTTGTCTGTACATGTTCAAACATTTATTTACAAATGAACAAAGTATTTGGCCTTCAGCGTTGGAGAAGTGTTTTTCCTCACTTACAAGAGACACTGCTGCTGTGTCATAGATCAGAAATCATGTGATTCCCCAGAAACTATAACCAAGCCTGTAACTGTTAAATAGTTTTACAGCAGAGATATGGAAGTTTTTATTGGACTTTATTAGTTGCAATCCACAGAGGACATTCCACAAATGTGTACCATGATCTGCAAATATTTCACTATCCACAAACATGTATTTTTGTTGTGTAAAGTCATATCCACAAAAATACAGGGCGATTTGCAAATGCACATAAATTACTCTGTAAATACGTATTTTAAGGTTTACATGTAAAGTGATAAACACGCATTTGTGCATCTATTTCTACACGTGGAATGCTATCTGCAACTTTTGTAGATCGCTTCTTGTGCATTTGTGGGCCATGTGACAAATACAACACAAATACAAAAATACATGTTTGTGGATAGTGAAATATTTGCAGATCATGGTACACATTTGTGGAATGTCTTCTGTGGGTTACAACTAATAAAGTCCAATAAAAACTTCCATACAGAGACCATGACCTTACATCTGTGATGTTGAGAAACATCGGATCTCCAAGTAAGGTCCTCTTTGCATAAGCGAACCGAAAAGCCTCCACGATGCGATGGTAGGTCAGGATCTTTTTCTCAGGGCTTGCCATACTATCTGAGGTGAGGTTGTACCCTGTAGAAAACACAACAATTATCAGTAACTCAATTTAAACCACAGCTTCGCTCATCCGTCTTCAGTAAGACGGCTGTTCAGGTAGGAAAGGAGGCAGCTGAAATGGACTTGACCCGGCCTGTTCCTGTGTTTTTATTTAGTCCAAAAGCTGCTGTGACCAGACCATGGGTGTTAGCCTGAGCTGACAGCCACGGGGGGAAACATGAGGAGAGGCTGAGGGAACCGGAGAGTTTTGGTTTGACGGGTTTCAGCTGTCAGACAGAGGCAGGAGTCACGGTAAATCAGCGGGATGAAAGTTTCGGGCAGTCGCTGAAATGTGCGGATGAAGCCTCTGCCACTCGACTGTGTCCAATTAGAGGTAAATTGGTGAGATTAGTGTTAGCTGGTGAGACAGGGGGCCGCAGTGAGTGGGTGGCCAGTCGGAGGAAAGGGAAGCGAGATTAATTACTTTAGAAAGGAAGTTTCCCGTCTAATCCTCAGAGGCAGACACTGTCACTGTACTGAAAAGTAGCACAGAGACTGTGTCTTTCTTCAACATGAACAGATTTTCTGCAATGTCAACCCGCCAACGTAGGAGAAAGTAAAATCAGGCAGACTATGCACACAGAAGATGACATTATTATATAATGAAAATGATGATAGAGAAGGTAGGAATGACTTGATAAGCAACATGAACGTCGCTGACTCCAGTGTGAAGACTGCAATTAACTTTGGATCTTAATAACCTCAATCAAACAAAAGCCCTTCTGTCAGGCTCACAGTCGCTCCCTCAGGTGTTTTAACTTCATTCTCAAAATTGGAAGAAGTTAAATGTAAACTTGATATTGTTTCAGTAGCTTATTGCTTGCTTTGAGGCACCATCTGTTAGTGTTGCAGCATCAACAAACTTAAAAAAACAAATAGGCTGTTCCATCATTACAAAAGTGATTCGTACATATGTATATTGTTTTTCTGATCTGTCACGTCTATGGTAAAAGAACATTTTTGGAAATACACTTATACCTTTTCTTGTGAATAAGCCGCACAAAAATCACATGTAAAAATAGCAATTTGCAGTTCTACGGTTGGTTATGTGCTGGATTTTTCCTTAGCCATGAGATCCAACATGTTACTTATTGAGCTTTATAGGAGTGCTTTAATTTTTCTTCTAAAGATATATCCAGGCTAGCATTTCCCTTTTTTTCTAGTCTTTATGCTAAGCTAAGGATGCATTCACACCAAATCAGGCGTTAGAGCAAAAATGCCAGTTCCTGCAGCAGTGGGGACCGCATGGGGTGCCGAAAAAAAAACAAAAAACAAAAAACAGCGGCCTCTGGCGAAAAGTTGAAACAGAATGAACTCTTGGAGAAATAACCCGATGCCACGCTGCGGTGGCCAATCACTTGATCCAGAGCTGTACAATCCAGCCATGAGAGAATATAAGACGTTAGACGTTGTGCAGTCGCTTGGTGTTAATGTGCCATTAAGGACACTCCCCACACCGCTGCATAACCCTGCGCTAATAGCCGCAACGCCTGATTTGGTGCGAATGCAGCCTATAAGAGAGCCGGCTGTGAGCAGTAGCTTCATACTTGGTGAGTGGTATCAATCTTCTTAGTGGAAAGTGTTGAACTTTTCCTTCCTTTTTCAATGTGAATTTCTTGCATTTGTCTTTTAGCCAATAAAACCACAGCATTACAGAGAGAAAGTTTTGAGCAAAAGACGCTAGTAATGCCCTTGCTGCATAGTAAATCACCCTAATGATTGTCTGTACCAAATTTCATGGCAATCCATCCAATAATTATTGATACATTTCAAGCAGCTGGTGCTGCTAGATGAAAGGCAGGGATCCATAAAGTCATTAAAGGAGAGGTTTACAATTTTTCACGTTATGTCTTGAAACAATTAGTCAGGCTCCCATATGCACATTGAGACAGGTTTTGTAATTTGTTATCATTCCTCTTGTTCATACTGGTCATTAAAAGATCCTTTTCTAATGTGGTTTCAATGGAAGGGATGGGGGACAAAATCCATGGTCCTCGTTCTGTGCAAAACGGTTTTCCAAAGTTTATCTGAAGCCTCCTAATGCATTTTCAATGTAAGCATCCCTTACCTGTACATCGAAAGAGCATTAGAAAAGATATTTTAATGGCCAGTATGAACAGGAGGAACGATAAATTGTGAAACCTGTTTCAATGTTAATATGGGTGACTGATTATTGTTTTAAGATGGAACAATTATGAACCTATCCTTTTAGTTAAGATGTATGGAAACCATGAATATATATACCAAATTTTGTGTCAATCCATGAATTAAATGTTGTAGTCAGAGATCATGTTATATGATTTATGACATATTGTAGCATGCTACTACTTTGTAAAACACCGATCTACATTTCAAATGTGGGACTGTGTTTTACAAAGAAGTTCAAGATACTCTTATGTAACTAAGTCAACCAAGCTTTTTTTATTTTAAGAGTAGATTTCCTGTGCAGTGGATGAACATGCTGCTCACTGTGGAGTCTAAGAGAGCGACTGGCAAAGTGAAAGCAGCTCACACATTGAAGCACTCCCACTCGGGATGTTTTTGGACAAAGCATCAAGGCTTACCATTCAAGATGTTTAATATCAGCGAGAGCACAGGGCCGCTAGCGGGGGCATTGGGAACAGCCATGGTGTACTCCCCCACATTCACCCTTAAAGGGTTCTCATCCAAGACAGGCACATAATCCCTCAGATCCTCCATTGTGATGATACCACCTAAACATAGATTGACACACACATACGGTGAATGCACACTTGGACGGAAATGGAAAAACAAATCCTGTTTATGGAAATTAGCTGTGCACGGAGAGGTGTTCATATATCATATATTTTATTATATGATCTGAAGTCTTTTTTAGCAAATGACTTTTAGTGATAACAGAAGTGGCAGTAATGAAGATAATGTCCTTGTGTGCAAAATGAATGTGATTTGTGGGTACAGAAATGATCTAATCTGCAGAAATAGCTGTTTGGGTTGTAAAATAAAGTAAAAAGATGACTCAATTTTGCAACTTTTTCACTCAATAACAAAACTTGCTATTGTTACTCTTTAAAGTAGGCTTTTTTATCCAACAAAGTAAAGCAGCTTTTCTATAAACAATATGGTGTTTGACTTAAAGGTACAGTGTGCAGGATTTGGAGGCATCTAGTATTGTGGTTGCAGATTGCAACCAACTGAGTACCCTTCCGCTCACTCCTCCCTTTCGTCAGCTGCCGGCGTAACCATGATTTTGCACTCACAAGCGTGTCGGAGAACTACGGTGGCCTTCAGGTAACGTAAAAATGCAATAAGGCTCTCACTGAGTCAGTGTGTGGTTTGTCCGTTCTGGGCTACTGTAGAAACATGGCGGAGGAACATTGCAGACTTTGTGAAGAGGACCTGATCCCTATGTAGATTTGAAGGGCTCATAAGCTAACGAAAACACGATTCTAACTTTTATGTGATTATACAATAATAATGAAAACAAAGTTTTGAATATTAAATTCTATTTCTGCTAATAGATTCCCCCGAAATGTTACACACTGTTCCTTTAAGACAATTTGGTTAAACAGCTCATCAACTTTCAATGAATGCAAAAAAAAAAAAAAAAAATAAAATCCTACCTGCTGCCTGAATATCCGTCACAAGGTTCTGAGCCAGTTGTCCCTGGTAGAAAGCATCAGGACCTTCTTCTGCTATTCTCCTATAGCTTTCTGCAAGCTTGGTAAATACGACGGTGTCATTTTCTTTTAGGACGTCGCCAGTTTCCCCACAAAACACTTCACTGAAATAGAGAAAGTAATCATTTAAGATGGTAATGAAACACTTTCCAATAATGAGACACTGATTTCATACTCCTTAGGTCGATGCTTCTCACCATAGGGCTTTGTCCTTGATGATGGTTTTCTTGTTTCTGCTCACAGCAGAGGCAAGTGCCCGGCCCAAAGGGAAACCTTTTTCTGCGAGATCAATGCTCGGCTGGAACAAGTCTTTCCAAGGCAGTTTGCCATGTCGTCCGTACGCCATCTCATAACCTCGGATCTCCCCCGGTACAGCAATAGACAACCCTCCTACCAGCCACAGAAGCCAAGGAAACAAAGACTTAGATTATTGCCTTATACGTTATTTAGACATTTTATGACAGTGGGACACAAATTAACTTCTAAAACCCAAACTTTTGTTGTTTTTTATTCCTGAGTTTAAATGACATACACTTTCTTTTGTCCGTCTCTATCACAAGGTCATCCTCTTTCATAATAATGTAAACTGCAGCTTCCGTCAGCTCATTTCCATGTCTGATAGCGCTGGTTAAACATTACCTTTCTGGGACAGATCTGTGCTGTTCCCGAACATGTTCTCTGTTGCGTTGCGCGGGGCCGTCTCCCTGGCATCAATGGTCTCAACTGTCCCTGTGTACAGGACGGTCACAAATCAGGAAATGCATTTAGGATCCAGATGATCAGGAAGTTGTATGAGTTTGTTGCATCAGTGGGAAAGTAAACAGAAGACTTTGTGGTGTAGGCGAGAGGAAAGGTGTACCAGTTTTGGCGTTGTAGATGGTGAAGAAAAGTCCTCCTCCGATGCCCATGCTGTGAGCGTTCATAAGTCCAACACACAGTAAAGCAGCTATAGAGGCATCAACTGCAGACCCCCCTTTCTTCAGTATGTCTCTGGTAAAATTAATTAAAAACACACACACAAGGAGAGAAGGGGTGGAGGATTAGTTAGTTAAGATCTTAAGACCCTGCGTTGGCAAAGAATAAAGCAGGTTCACAGGGATTTATACGGGTATGGCTGTTATGTGCAAGCAATGTTCAGGCTTCTATGTTTAGTGTTTACAGCAGATCAACGTGTGTCATGAAGGATGTTTCAGTGGGTGAGCTCTCACCTGCCGACCTCTGAACACGGCCCAGCATCTGCCGCCACAGCTGCCTTCAAGTACACCTGCTCACTCGGCGGATTCCGCTTCCCGACACCGAAGAAGACGCCAACGAATGTGGCGACAGATGCCACCAGCAGCAACGCCAGCGCCGCAATTATTGTCGCCTTTACCATTTTTATAGAGCAGGAACAATAAATGCTTTATTTTATGCCTGTCAAGAGAAAAACGTTTTCATACATTTAAATGTGTGTACATTTAAAATGTATGAAAATACAGCTGCAAAAATCCGCACTTAGTAAAATCAGAAACAAGCAAACCCAAATTATACATCAGAGATTATCAGCGGAATCAATAAAAATTCAGAAATTTTAAGCAATTTGATAACTCAAAGGAAAGTTCAAACCTACAATTGAGGCATATTGAAATATCAATTACATAAAAACGTAAAACATATCAATAACTCCAATTTAGTTGAGGGAACTTGATACGACTATATAGGCCTCAGAACAGTAGTACAAAAACCTACAGCATATTTATTAACTGGATTAAACAGGTTGTTCACAACAAATTATGTCAAATATGTTTTAAAAATTAAAACTAGGACACTTTTTTAACACTGATGAAAGCTTTTTGCTGAAATGTTGCTGACTTATTAGTCACAAAAATGAGGACATAATAACTCTATGCACTATTATTTTCATTGTCATTACAGTCTGGCATAAACAATATAGGATGTTTGACCAGAGTAATTTTTTAAATTATGATTACTAGCAGGACTCAGGGCACGGTCACAGGAAGCGAGTGACCATCGCTTGCCGAGGCAATATTCGACTGAAACTTCAACAATGTTGAACTCCACGTGAATTCGAAGATGAAAATATACCTCGCCACCAGAAGCAAATATTTATCTGCCCCTTTGCTCGCATAGAATGGAAGTGAACGGAACCGTGTCTTGAAGCCTAACATTAGCTTACTACCAGGGAGTTGCATCTGTCTTGTGTTACAGCATGTGCCAACAGGTGAATCGTGTTAAATGTAAATAAGTAACTACAATGGTCAACAGACCAAGTAAGGCAGAGGTTTCTTGGGGATTCATTGGCTCACACGCAGTTGCGGCTCGTCTTTTCTACTGCATAAGAGGAAGAAAACTGAAATGATGGTGAACCGTACCTATTGAGCCTTAATGCCACATCTTTTCGGAAATGTACCTAATTTATTTTAGTTTTCAAGATAAATTCTATAAAGAAATTAAGAAGAAAGAAGAAAAAGAAAGAAATTAATGAAGAAAAATTAGTAGTAGAGTACTCAACCAATTTAGCATTGAACCCCTATATGTTGAACTTTGTCAAAATTTGATGCCTACATTACCCACAATGCAACTCGACAGCTCTCAGTTTAACAGAGATTCAGGTATGTTATGCTACATGTAGTAGCGGCTAATGTAGCCTTGAGCCTCAAGCAGAGATGTGCAGAGGGCTACAGAGGTCTGGTAAGCTCACTTCTTTATAACAACCATTTTCAAATTTGTTGTCTTCAGCCTCAACCAACTCTGTGACTCAGGTGACATCACTTGAGGCAATTCATCTGATTTGGCGCAGCTCCCTCTGGAGCCACGAAAGGCTTTATACTACTTTTTTCCCATATGCAGTAGTAATCAATCATAACACGTAAACAGATGTGTAAAATTGGTGTTCCTTTTTAAGCAATTGTAGAAATATATAGCTGTAATAAAATAGAATACACAAATATAATAGTGCTAGTGTATTCATAAACTGCCTTTAAACAAGCCATCAGGATTTCCATAGTTTTGTGATGTCACAAATATAAAACATTTAGACCATTTCACAACGTAAACATTCAAAATGTGTCCGTTTATTTCCTGTTGCAGTGTATGGTTGCATCCAAAATTCCATAATAACATGCTATTTAGAACACTAAAATAGTATATGAGATATTTTAGTATGTCTGAAACCTTAGTATGAAACAAATAGTACGTGAATCGCATATTATTTCCGCTGAAATATTACAGTATACAACGCTGGACACTACGGCGGCATACATATGTCACAAGGCACTGTGGTAGTGACGACAACGTTCATAAAGGACGTTGACGGACAGCTCTATAACATCAATAATGCTTCAATTTAACTGAAAGTATAAAATCTCACTTTGCTAGGCGTAATCTATATTTTAAATTAGTTCAGATTCTCACAAACCGTCATTTTGGTCAGGAAGTGACCGAAAAGATAAATACTACTGTTTATTCACACTAAAGTATGTTTAACGATACTATGCATTGCATATCCAATATGTGTACTATGTGATTTCAGACAAAGTCTAAGTGAATGACATCAGCTGACAGGAAGTGTAAATGACTCCTAAATGTGTATTAAGGTCTGTTTATAAGGTAATTACTTTCTGCAAGCTTTTATTTTGAAAGTCGCCTTTTTACATTACCTGACTTTTATTTTGACGCCACCTCCTGGCGGAAGAAGGATAGTGCTACGGAGATTTACTGAAGGAGGGAAAGCACGCAATTGCGCTGCTTTATGTCATCATAAACTGATAATTAAGCGTCTAGCCAGTACGGGAACAAGGTATTGTGTGTTGAATATGTTTTATGATTATATGCAGTAGGGGAGAGTGGGGTAAGTTGACCCACCCCCTGTATCTTGGCAACTGTGATTATGTTTTGTCATGTGACCATAAATTCAGGAAGTACCCATCATTTCTATCTTGCTGTGATGGAGTTAAGCACATGGGAGAAGTAGTAAGTACTTTTTTACACCAAAAACAGTTTTTTCCCTATCAAAGTAAATTTTCTGCATGTCAGGAATAATGAATGTTAGGTCAAAGCAAACTTATCCAGGTCTAAAAAAATATATTATACATGTTGGTGATTTACTAAGATATAACACCATGTTAATCCCTTCACTAAAGATTAGCCTGAATTGCTAAACTGGGCCATTTTTTCCAAAATGGTAGCTATGGGGCAAAGTGAGCCAAAGGTTATGGGGTAAGTTGAGCCACTGGCTCACTAGTATTCTACTGTTATTCCGAGCCACTGGCTCAACTTACCCCACCATAAATTAACCAAATTAATTCTCTGATGTATAAAATGGTATTACCGTTGAGTGTAACACAACTTGGTTTGATTTTTTATATGTTAACCTTTATAGAAGAGGGAGATAAAGGAAGTTAAAACAGTTGGTTATAGTGGAACAGCAGAGGCAAAGAGGGTCCTCACAGAGGTGGTAGAGAAGGAGCTTGCAGACCATATCAAGAAGCTGGCTGAACAGTTCCACGGCCTTACTCCAAAGAAATGCTGTGAACTGGCATTGGAATTGGCAGAAAGAACAACCTTCCTGTCCCCAACAACTGGAAAGAGCAGGGTTTAGCAGGTAGGCCTAGGTCAAACCAAAGACCAAGACGAAAATCACAGCGTACAGCAGTTCTGAGGAGAGTGTGATGCCATCCCATTTGATGACACTTCTGAGCATGAGAGTTCTAATGATGAGAGAAGTGAATCAGACATCTCAGATCTGTCAGTTGGTGACTTTGTCATAGTAAACTTTGTATCCAAAGGCAGAAGCTACCATTACATTGGCTTGGTTGAGAGCCTGGAGGGCAACGAAGTGAGTGCAAGATTTCTCAGAAGAATCCGGGGGAACACTTGACGTGAGAAGCCCACCTTTGTACTCAAGGAAAAGGATGAGGCATCTTTTCTGCTGAGTGATGTGCTGAAGGAGCTACCTCAACCTCAAAAGGCTGGAGGAACTGCAAGGAGGGAGCAACAGTTCATATTTCACTGCAACCTTGACGACTGGAATATTGTCGAATATTGAATGATATTTTGATTGTTCAATGGTCTTGAAACTCACAGGTGGTTTGTTCTCACAAGTTCATAACTGTGAAACTGTTTGTTAACACACTTATGCTGAGGTTTAAACTTAAAAACTCAGATGTTCAGTTTACCCCACGATGGCTCAACTTACCCACTGACTCGGATCAACTTACCCCTTACCTGGGGCAAGTTGAGCCACAGGAGCACTTTTTTTGGGAAGGTCATTTTTTCCAGACAGCTTTGTGATGGATGCATGCTGATCATTTCATTTGATAGGTGAGATCCTGAATTTAAGGTTCAAGTTTTCATTCTGCTTCTGTCTCATTTTTCCTAACCTCGAGGACAGCATAAGTAAAAATTGGCTCATCTTACCCCACTCTCCCCTACGCTTCACCATTGTCTGGCTGGGGTTCGCTACAGGAAGAGCTTAACCCTCATCGATCCTGACGACATCTTGCATCAACGACGGGCCATGACGGAGGGTCTTCACAGCGTGCCTGCTGCTGCTACACGGCCACTAGCTGTCCACGTGGATTCATGGAGCAGCAACATGGTACCATGCTAGCAGCCTGATCTACTCTGCAATTCAGTTTCGATGCAATGGTCAAGTACAGTCATATTCACTGACATTGATGCAGAACTGTGAGCATTACCCTATTATACAGTCTTTGAGACTGCCAACAAGGTGAGCCACGGACGAACAGTTTTTTGGACTGAACCAGTGAACGATTAATACTCACCTCATCTGCAGCAACATTAAAGGACAATCGTTACACGGAACAAATCCTTACAAGATCAATGGACTATTAATAATTAAGGACATTTGACACCTTTTGGACTCTATATTTCAAGTACTTTGATAATTGTGTGTATTGTGCATTTACACTGTTATATACAGTTATTTGAGTGTTTCTACATCAATGCATCTGTGCTAGTTGTTTTGTACTAATGCTCTGCTATCCTATGTTTATGCTGTTTATTGCAAAGATTTATTATATCTGAGTTGAACAGTTTTCTTCTATCTTAAGAATCTTATTATTTAAGTTGATAATGGCAGAGCCAATTAGTGAGGGGGAGTCGGAGGAGCAGACGGCTAGTTTGCAGTGTGAACCTCAAGAATTGCAGAATGAGCTCCACACAGTGGAAGACACATCTGATGAGCCGCTTGAAGGTCCCCGACGCTCTGAACGTACACGGCACACTACGGAAAAGATGCAAGCACTTCAATGTGAAGAGGCCAAGAAAAGGGAGAAGAAGCTGCTCTCCATGTATGAGAAATGGAAGGTTCTTGTACGCAAAGCACGAGATCAACTGAAGGCGTACATGCCAGAGAGTCAACTCTGGCCTCTCATCGATGAACTCAAACAAAGTAAGCAAAACATAATGAGCATGTATTGTGGAATTCGAGATCTCGCAATACCTTCCACTGACATAAGAAGACGGATTGACTCATGTGAATCAGTAACCACAGAAATCGTCACCATCGCCTACAACAGAACAATAGACCAGGAGGATGAGTTTAATGAGGAACAGGAAAGACACCGCCTTCATGATCTGCTCCACCATGACTTTGCAAGGTCTGTCTATGGATCTTCTGCTTCCTTGACAACTCACAGTAAGTCCGACCATCACTCAGTGATTTCATCTATGGCAGCCAAACGTGCAGATGCAGCAGCTGAACTGGCTGCGAAGGAAACGGAGTATGAGATGTTGCTAGAGGAAGAAAGACAAAAGGAACTGATACGAGAATTAGAGGAACAACAACGGAAAGCTATGGAGGCACAAAAACGTGAATTGGAGCGACTACAGGCAGAGAAGGAAGTGAGGGCAGCTCAAGCTAAGCTGAATGTCTACGACAAGGAGACAAGACGCGAAGTTCCTGCCCACATTAACAATGAAAGGAACAAGGAAGCAAAAAATATGCCTACATCTGCAATACCTCCATCCCATGTTGCAACATACTCCAATGCTGACATTTCCGCTCTCGCTCAGGTCTTTCAAGACGGCATAGCCTTAAATAGGCTCCCTGTTCCAGAGCCATTTGTCTTCAATGGTGATCCAATACAGTTCATTGAATGGAAAGCAGTGTTTACCTCACTCGTTGACCAAAGGTCAATTGCTCCAGCTGGAAAACTCTACTATCTGAAGAAATATGTTGGTGGCCCAGCACGCCAAGTTCTAGATGGCACCTTCTACCGAAACGACGATGATGCCTACCAAGATGCCTGGAATAGGCTGAATAGTCGCTATGGCCAGCCATTCACCATTCAGAGAGCATTCAGAGAGAAACTCACAAATTGGCCAAAGATTCAACCTAAGGACGCAGAAGGACTCAGAAAACTCTCAGATTTTCTGAACATCTGCCAAGATGCCATTCCCCATGTCAAGGGTCTCGACATATTAAATGACTGAAGAGAATCAGAAGCTCATTCATAAGTTACCAGACTGGGCAGCTTCTCGCTGGAACCGACAAGTCATGCAAAGGCTGAACGAGAAGCAAGAATTTCCAAGTTTCAAGGACTTTGCCAGATTCATGTCGACTGAAGCTGAGATTGCCTGCAATCCTATTACGTCATTTCATGCTCTTCATTCATCAGACTCTGGCATAGACAAAAGAAATTTCAGAGACATGAAGAGAAACAAGGCCAGTGTTCTCACCACTCGAACAGTTACAGACAACGAAAGCCAAAGGTCAGACCAGAGAAAGGTCAAGCTACCATGTATTTTGTGCCAAGACAATAGACACCAGCTTAATGCATGTTTCAAGTTCACCGAGATGCTGTTGAACGAACGACGGAACTATGTAAAGGAGAAAAAACTCTGACCACTGAAGGACTGTGAAGTAGGCCTTTTGATAGGCTACAACTGCTCCAGAGCAATGGCACCGAGGCAAGTCATTCTAGGAGGAAACGAGGAACCCTATGCTGTACGGACGGATTTAGGATGGAGTATTGTAGGCCGCTCATCACATGGCGATGATTCGCTGAGCACAAGAGGTCTGTGTCACAGAGTCTCTGTTAAGGAAATGCCTCCATTAACTCCTGCCGATGCTATTCGAATCCTGGAATCTGACTTCAAGGATGGCAACAATGACAGCAAAACAGTGTCACAAGATGACATCACATTCCTAAACAAGCTAGATAAAGGCATCCGGAAGAATACACATGGCCATTATGAAATGCCTCTTCCATTCAAAAACAGACC
The DNA here is from genome assembly GCF_043250625.1 of Sebastes fasciatus. NCBI lineage: Eukaryota > Metazoa > Chordata > Actinopteri > Perciformes > Sebastidae > Sebastes > Sebastes fasciatus. The sequence goes on from NC_133813.1 coordinate 21,252,151, forward strand.
CAGCTTGCCTGACAACAAAGACTCAGCCATGGTACGCCTCAATCACCTAAAAAGGAAATTGCAAAGGGACGAAAGGTATAAGGAGCAATATGTCAAGTTCATGGAGGAAGTCATTGAAAATGGAGAAGCAGAGCAAATCGAAGATGGAGGGAGTGAAGGTGAGAGATGGTACATTCCGCATCATGGTGTTCGTCATGCGAAGAAGCCAGATAAACTTCGTGTGGTGTTCGATTGCTCTGCCAGATACAAAGGAACCAGCTTGAATGACCACCTCCTCTCTGGGCCTGACATGTTGAACAGCCTCAACAGAGTCCTCATCCGATTTCGACAGCACCCTGTTGCACTGATGTGCGACATTGAAAAAATGTTTCATCAGTTCTATGTCGACGATGCTGATCGCAACTACCTGCGCTTTCTTTGGTGGAAGCAAGGAGATCTGAACTCAAAGCCTAGTGAGTTCCGTATGAAGGTGCATCTGTTCGGCGCAGCCTCCTCTCCTGGATGTGCAAACTACGGGCTGAAGCATCTAGCTAAGGAGAATAGCGACCTCTACCCACAAGGCTCATTGTTTATCATGAGGGACTTCTACGTTGACGACGGAGTCATAAGTGTCAAAAGCACTGATGATGCTATTAAGCTTGCAAGAGAAGCACGTGAACTCTGTGCCATGGGCGGTATACGTCTACACAAATTTGTATCAAACAACAGAGAAGTCCTGGAGAGTTTACCACCCTCAGAGCGAGCAACCGAGGGTAAGAATATGGACCTAGCATTCAACAATCAGCCACTTGAGAGAGCTCTCGGGATTCAATGGAACGTGGAGTCTGACCGCCTCCAACTTAACGTCAGCCTCAAAGCTCAGCCTGCAACACGCCATGGCATTCTGGCTACAGTGGCCAGCGTGTATGACCCTCTCGGGTTTGTGGCGCCATTCCTGCTAAAAGGGAAGATCGTTCTTCAGAAGATGTGTAGGCGTGGCACGGGCTGGGACGATCCTCTCACCGAAGAGCTTCGTCCGAAATGGGAACAGTGGATAAGTGATCTGGCTCATTTGGATAAGGTCACCCTACCCCGCACTTATGCACCTGTAGGATTTGGAAAGGTCTCTAAGACAGAGCTGCATCATTTCTCGGATGCCAGCATGAAAGGTTATGGTCAGTGTTCATACCTTAGACTTCAGAACGAAGAGGGAGATGTTCACTGCACCCTAGTGGTGGGAAAATCACGCGTCTCACCAACCAAAGTCACAACCATTCCCAGATTGGAATTGACAGCTGCAGTTGTTTCTGTGAAGATGAGCAACATGCTAAAGGAGGAATTTGGACCTACTGACGCTGAAGAGTTCTTCTGGACCGACTCCAAAGTGGTCTTAGGTTACATCAAAAATGAAGCACGCCGCTTCCACACCTTTGTGGCTAACCGTGTTCAGAAGATTCAGCTCAGCTCAGCCACTCAACAATGGAGATATGTCCCAACCAATGAGAATCCTGCTGACCACGCTTCTAGGGGCTTGACTCCCAGTGAGCTTCTGTCATCCACCTGGCTCACTGGACCCAAGTTCTTATGGAACAAGGAAATGAAGCTGCCAGCAGATGAGATTCCAGAGTTAACAATCGGTGATCCTGAAGTCAGAAGTGCTCTAGCACTTACCACAAGAACCACAGAACGAGTAAGCCTCGTTGATCGCTTGTCTAAGATCTCATCTTGGTCACTGGCTACTCGATCTGTTGCACGCATTCTAAGGTGCATCAGGAAAAACAGGTCAAACAGTCTCAGTACTGTAACAGAACGAGAAGATGCAGAACATTGCATAATCAAAGACATGCAGGAAAATGTGTATCGTGAAGAGTTGAAACTGCTGAGCAGAGGGATTCCCCTACCATCTCACAATCCATTATACTCTCTCGATGCTTTCCTTGACAAAGATGGTATCCTCAAGGTGGGAGGAAGACTGTGCAACGCCTCTCTTTCCAAATCCATCAAGCACCCTGCAATCATTCCCAAAGATCATCACATCACGAGGATGATTATCGCTCATCACCACGACAGGATGAAGCACCAAGGTAAAGGTCTCACCATTAATGATATCAGGTTCAACGGCTACTGGATTCCAGGAATCAACCGAGCAGTAGAATCCTACATTCGTCAATGCGTCACATGTAGACGGCATCGGAAACCAACGGAGGAGCAAAGGATGGCTGACTTACCTCCTGAGCGTGTGAAACCATCACCCCCATTCACTTTCTGCGGAATGGACTGCTTCGGCCCATTCCTCACGAAGCAAGGAAGAAAGGAGAACAAGAGGTACGGACTTCTCTTCACTTGCCTAAGCTCCCGTGCCATTCATATTGAGATGCTTGTCGACATGTCAACTGACGCGTTCATTAATGGCCTTCGATGTTTCATTGCCATACGTGGCGCTGTACGTCAGATCAAGTCTGATCAGGGAAGCAACTTCGTTGGAGCCAAAAATGAACTCAAAGAAGCTTTAAAGGAAGTTAATGCAGACCGGCTAGCCGCATTTCTTGCAGAGAAACAATGCGACTTCAACATGAACGCACCCTATTCAAGCCATGTCGGAGGGGTGTGGGAAAGACAGATTAGGACAGTGAGAAGCATCCTGAGGCACACACTTAGCCTTTCCTGTGGTAGGCTGGACGATGCCTCGCTACGAGCCTTCTTTTATGAAGCAATGGCAATCGTCAACAGTCGTCCACTGACCGTTAACAATCTCAGTGATCCCCATAGTCTCGAGCCACTCACCCCTAATCATCTTCTGACTATGAAGACTGTCAAGGCCTTACCTCCTCCAGGTGAATTCGTCCGAGAAGACATGTATGGCCGGAAAAGGTGGCGACATGTTCAATACCTGGCGGAACAGTTTTGGAGTCGATGGCGAAAGGAATACCTTGCCAACATTGCTCTCAGACAGCGTTGGCATACACCAAAAAGAAATCTGCAAGTTGGAGATATTGTCATGATGAAGGAAGATGATGTACACAGAAATGAGTGGAGACTGGGTAGAGTCTCAGAAACCACTACTGACAAGGACGGACTAGTAAGGAGAGTTAAAGTCTGCCTCGGTGACAGGAAGCTTGGCAAGAAAGGTGAGCGTCTCCACAAGATGTCAGAAGTCGAGCGCCCAATCCAGAAGCTTGTCCTGCTGCTGGAGACTTGCTAAATCTGCCTCCCCCTCCATATAGTTTATAATACCTCCTTCTTAATCTTCTATAGCTAACAAAGGTTTTCTAGTTTTAGCACAAGTTACCTGTGCTCCTTTAAGGGTGAAGGTCATTTTCAGTTATAAATCATTCGTGATTAAAACAAACTGTATAATGTTCTATTATGCACTCATGATTGGTGGGAGTGTAAATGACTCCTAAATGTGTATTAAGGTCTGTTTATAAGGTAATTACTTTCTGCAAGCTTTTATTTTGAAAGTCGCCTTTTTACATTACGTGACTTTTATTTTGACGCCACCTCCTGGCGGAAGAAGGATAGTGCTACGGAGATTTACTGAAGGAGGGAAAGCACGCAATTGCGCTGCTTTATGTCATCATAAACTGATAATTAAGCGTCTAGCCAGTACGGGAACAAGGTATTGTGTGTTGAATATGTTTTATGATTATATGCAGTAACATTGTGATTTAGATGAACGCATTTACAGCGTGTGTGTTTAATTGTGTTGTCATTCTGACGGTCTTGCTAACATTAGCTTTTCATGGACATTGCTGTAATGCTAGCTTTCTAGCTTTCCATGTGCACATATTAGGCTTAAGGTTTGATTAATGCTAATGTGTATGGCAAATACAGTATATGGATAAGGTTTGTAATGTTTATATTTTTAGTAAGAGCTCATTGTATTTTATTTGTCTGTCCTTTAGCTCTTACGGTGTTTAAGGAAGAAAGGTGTTTTCTGAAGGAAGGATTTTACAGAAAGCAAAGTGAATTTGTGTTCAAAATATGGCTGACGGCTGAACATAAATAAAAGGCTTCTGAAACATCAGTACGCTTCACCATTGTCTGGCTGGGGTTCGCTACAGGAAGTAAACATGGACCCCAGCTGTTGCCTAGCAACGCAATTTCATTGAAATGCGCTACAAACAGAGCATTTCAGACAGAGGGTAAATACAGGCATATTCAGGCAGACAGTATGAGGAAATTAAAGCAGGTTTTTGAACATTACGGTATGTAAACATGTACTAGTAGAAACCTAAAATACAAGTTTGAACCTGAAAATGAGCATGATATGGGACCTTTAAGACAACACAAGCCCGATCAAGCTCACATTCACTCGAACACCAAGCTGCCCAACTTCAGCCAAAGCATTTAGCGCCCAACAGCACCACATCTCTGTGTGATGTATCCAAGACAACAAAGTAAAGCTGAGTCATTAGTGAGTGTTGTACAAAGCTGACCTTTGACCAATAGGTAAAATTATATGGAGGCTGTGTGGGAAGCAATATACCCAAACCCCATTTTACTCTGTTTAACTTCCTGGCTGTAAAAAAAGTCCACTCTCTACGGACTTCCTTAACACCTCACTGCTCATCAGGCTAAAGAGGAAGCTTTATGCTTCTTCATGTCAAACTGAGTTCTTTCTAAATGTCGCTGCCAGAATGTTTAAAAAAAAAGCTTGACTGAATACAGGGTTAAAACATATTTTACTACTCTTGTCTCCTACTACAAATAAAAGAGGGATTTGGCTCTGCTAGCCAGTTAACCTCTAAATTGTTGTGTTAAAGTAAAGTTGTATGTATGAATCATTGAAGAGTTTGTTATATCTGAGATGATCTGTCTGACAGAGGCAGTGTGTCCCCTTGGCTGTGCTTTTAGCAGCCAATAAAACAAATAAAAAGAAAAAGCCTAAAGTAGTTTAGCTTAAAAATACCAAACCCTGAAGCCTACTGTCATATAGATTCTTTGGTCTGTCAGAGAAATGAAACCAGATTACATAACAGGCAAGTGAAATGAGTTAGTTGTGCAGCACGAGAGTTTCTGTTTAACATTACAAACCATTTATACTAAATTGTCGTCTGCCTTCACATCTCTCAAGAGCAAAGTTGCTTCAGCAATTAAAAGCTAAAAGGAAAATTTGAAAGGTAAAACAATGATGTGGAGAATTTTTAATCCCATAGCCTTAGATCTGGATTCAATACCTGGATTATCGAGATAAACCTTCCCAGACATGTAAAACAAGTTTCTATCTTACCTTGACTTCTCTCGGGCCCTCAGCAGCAGGCTGCTCGCTGTGTGCGTTTGCAAAGATCTGCAGCAGTTGATAGGTAATGGGTTTACAGTGCTGTGGTTCGCAATATGTTAACCATCACAAAGTCATTAAACTTTAACCCACCCCACCATAAAACACCTATCTTATGTTACCAAGGGGAGGAAAAAATGCAGACACAGAAGAAACAACCAAGATGACATTCAAGGTATGGCTCAAATAACTAGTCATCTGTGCTCAATCTTCACACAACTTCCTGAACTACCACGGAGAAATTGAACCTGAAACTGAGAGGAAACAATTCACTGGATGAATAGTTCTTTATCTGCAGCAGCACATATTTGCGACAAAGATTAACTAACTGGTGGTTCATTTCAAATAGATGACGCATGACTCAAGGTAGTCAACACTTTCACAAAATGATAGGGACCTGTTTCACAACTTTTGATGCAAAGCAGCTTGAGAATAAATATTGATTTTTTGCAAGACGGCTCACAAAACCTGTCATATTTGAAATAAAGTGCCTCCTCACCGGGAAAATGAAGGCTTTCAGGGCTGCGAGGGAGAAGATCACATCTGCCCTGAGGGGAGGAAAGAACAAACTGCAGGGGGACAGTGTGAAGGGTGCAGAGCTGGACGAGAGGGTCAGTTAAATAAGCAGCTAGGCCGACAGGGACAGGACAGATGACTTTCTCAACTTTGACACAGGGACTCCAGGGACAGCTATCCCAGGTTATCCCAGAGATCCAAACCTACTCTTTGAATTGACCGTCTAAGGTTGAACTCAAAACTCCCAGGTTGCGTCCCAAATTCCATACTAACATGCCAAATTCCATACTGACCTGCTACAGTATGTGAGATATTTTAGTATGTCCGAAACCAATAGTACGTAAATTTGATTTACTCACTTGATTTCACTTTTTCCAGTGAAATATTACAGTATGTAACGCTGGACACTACGGCGGCATAAATATCCCACAATGCAATGCAGTAGTGACAACAACTTTCAATACAGACGTTGACGGACAGCTCTGTAACATCAATAACGCTTCAATTTAACTGTAAGTATAAGATTTCACCCTGAAAGGCGTAATATATATATTTTAAATCAGTTCCGATTCTCACAAACCGTCGTTTTGGTCACTCGAGATTGGCATGGGTTACCATGGTTACATGTCTCCAACCGTTAAAGAGGCTCTGAGGAAGCTGCTCAGTGCATCCAAAAAGATACATACTAGTCACATAAAAGAATGTTGAACAATAGTACACATATTGGGTATGTATATGTGATTTTGGATGAAGCGCCAGACTGCACCGCCACTGTGAAGCTCCACCATAAATTGGTTAACGGAGAAAATTGGGGGAAATCTAATTTGTTTATGCTCCAGATGGCCTGAAGGCACTCAAGGAGGTGCATATATGCAATCTGAGAAAAAGCCCTGACGGCAAACTTTAATTTGATTCCCAATCGAATAGTTATGTTTAAGTTATAAGTTACTTGGGTTAACAGAGTTTTTTCTTAAAGGTACAGTGTGTAGGATTTGGCAGCATTTAGTGGTGTGGTTGCAGATTGCAACCAACTGAGTACCCCTCCACTCACTCCTCCCTTTCCAAGACTGTGGTAACGTGAGCCGCTGAGTGCAAAACGGTGGTAACGCCATTCACTTCCTTCAGAGGCGATCCTTACCATAATAACACTACTTTAGGAGCAACGGAAGTCAGACAGTGGCTGGCGGTGCCACGGTTTTGCACTCTCGGCTCACGTTACCATAGTTTCACAAGCCTGTCAAAGAACTACAGTGGCCTTCAGGTAACTTAAACCGTTTCATCTTTCAATATACCAACAAAAAAATCGTAATAGCACCATCCAAGGAGTCTCTCTGAATGCAGTCTGGTCCCTGCATTGGATATTTAGTTACAGCTGTGATAACACCAACACTTAATGTTGGTGTTTTCACAGCTGTAGCCCATCAGCTGTACTAAATATCCAAAGTCAGTCACATAGCTCTATTTCAAACAGAAACTTATAGTAGGGCATGGTATGTAGGAAAACACTGCACTGATCTGGTCACCTACAAGCTGACAAAACACAGTTAACCATCCCTGGAATAATGTTTTATTAAAATGACATGTTGATGGCTCATTTTTAGGACTACCATCTTCTTCTTCAGCCTCTAATGACATAAGCTTGGTTTAATACTTTAAAAAGGGTTTTAACAGAGAATATACCGATAATATTTAGTAATTTAAATCGCATCTTTGAAGTGAACATTTAGTTCTGTGCAGTGGAACATATCTGCTAAACCAGCAGCTGCACTATGCTGTATTTTCCTGACTTCTTCCTTTATTCAGTGAACGCAGAATAAAACACATCCACTGGTTTTTCATTCTTTTGTTTAGATGCAAAAAAAAAAAGTCGTCTGCTACCACACTGACAAAGCCGCTTTATGATATCCGCTGTCGTGTTTGTCTTTTTCTTCTTCTTCTACATAATTGTTGTCCTTTTCTTCTTCTTGTAAACACAATTACTTTGGGTCTATAAAGAATGCATGTCAGAGCCTGATAATATACGACACATCTGTGCTGTGCTGGAGCTGCGACAATCAACAGGCTGTAAATCAATTCTTAAGCTGGAGGCAACGGAAACACCTCAACGGAGATGTATGGGTGCTACTTTTGGCTTGGGCACCACCTCATTCCACCACCATGAAGAGTAAGAGATAAAGTCGGTCACAGTAATTCTCACATGATTCACCTGTAAACAGTTGTAAACCCCTAAACCACGGAGTGACACTCAGGTGACCCTCACGCAGAGCAGCCCAGGAGATAATACTAAATATCATATAAACATACCTTCTCCTACATACTGTGCGTCTGCTCCTGGAGTGTCCTTCTGGCTGTCAACCCTGTCACCTCCTGCACCAAAACATCCCAGAGTCCACTGCATCTGTCTGGAGACAAAAGAGATAAAAGATCAGGTGTACCGTATACAGCTCAGAGAGAGAGTTGCTTTAAACTTCTCAAATGTCCTCTGGTGTCGTTCTACAAGACGCCCATATCTATGGAAAGCCGTTTGAGCATTTATTCCATATCCTTGATATCGGATGTCAGTGTCCTCCACTAGTTCGGTCTTTGTCAGCACTAGTTGGACATTTTGTCTTACTAGTTGAACAAAAACTCTTACTAGTCACTGTTTTGCAGCAAATAGTGGCACTTTTATCCAACTAGTTCCAACAGAAGCCTTACTAATGAGACTGTGCACCACACTGTAGGACCAAAGCCCAACTAGTCAGCTTTTTGATACACTAGTGGACCTCTGGACCCAACTAGTAACGCTGACAGTCTTACTAGTTAACTAGTAAGCTACAAAAGCTTTGACATAGTAAAGAACATATTCACCTCACTAGTTAACTAGTGACCTACAATTTCCTGCACTAGTTAACTAGTAAGACTGTCAGCGTTACTAGTTGGGTCCAGAGGTCCACTAGTGCATCAAAAAGCTGACTAGTTGGGACTTTAGTCCTACTAGTATGGTGCACAGTCTCACTAGTAAGGCTTCTGTTGGAACTAGTTGGATAAAAGTGCCACTAGTTGCTGAAAAACAGTGACTAGTAAGAGTTTTTGTTCAACTAGTGCGATCAAAATGTCCAACTAGTGCTGACAAAGACCGAACTAGTGGAGGACACTGACGTCTGATATCAAGGATATGGAATAAATGCTCAAACGGCTTTCCATACATATCAGCAGGACAAGGCTATGGTTGAGGTTTGGTCAAATTTACGCACAAAAACAACTTGGTTCGTAAAAGATCATGTGTGAAAATAACTACTTGGTTAAGGTTAGGGAATGTGATGGCCTCACCTGCTATCACACAGCTAATGATTAAATATCGGTAACCCTCCAGCACACACCTTCGTTTTCTTAATAGTTTATATTTAATGGTTTCTCTTCAATGATTTGTCTGACCTTTTGACCTCATGCCCATATATCAGTTATCAGTTTATTTAGTTTTGTTGGCAGTACATTTAGTTAACTTCTGTAAGGTCACACTTTAGTTTGTCTTTAGATTAGTTTGTCATTTTTATTTATTTGAGTTACCAGTGCTGAAAGTGCCGCTGCTGGTTGCTGCTGCTGGAGGGACATCTTGTTGGGCCTGAACAAAAGATGGGTCCCCTAAAGCAGAGCTCTTAATACAGGAAGTGGCCAATCACAATGTACCAAGTGCAGCCACATCATGGGGGGGATTGGATTCCTAGTTTAGAGATTTAATTCATTTCTTTAGAATATTTGTTGGTGCTTTTGTTTTGGTTAATTGCTAAATGATTTATACTGATAGACTAACTATTGTGCTTTGTTATATTTGTAGTTTAGTTACAGTTGTCTTTGTGTTACCCCTTTGTTTCAAAAATGGTCTGATCAGCCATTAAAGGCCTGTATGTTTTCCTTTGTCTTCAATTTGGGTAGTCAATTTTAGTCATTGGTTTAGTCCGTTAGCCTTTAGAGTTAAGTTCTGTTTCGTTGACCTCTTTTATTTTGGTGAATAAAACCCTCTTTTTGAAAGTCCACCTATGACTCCTCTACCTGCCAGCTCAGTCCCTCACAGTTAACAATCATACCGCTGCCCATGAGCTGCTTGACTCCATACAACCTAAAAAAAAAACATAGTGAATTGGTACAGACCCTAGTGTGTAGATAATGCGTTTTTTTCCTTAAACTCTGGTAAAAAAGAGGAATCTGCTACCAGCTCAAAGAAAAAAATAAGAACCTGGACAATCAGGAGATCATCGACCCTGAGAATGAGGAGGCCAGACAAAGCCATTAAACTTTAGTACCAGCATGATGGGGATGCATCAGGCGCTGCTCCGGCATAGAGTTCACTACTGTTTCCATGGCTTTGCAGAGGTGATCCAATTTATTGCACTCTATCCCACCGGGGGTAGTTTGGTGATGTCAGATGGATTCAATTTTGAAAGCTCGGGGCCCTAACTCATCTCTCATAGTCACTGACCAGAGACACCGATTCACCCCATGCTTTTAGCTGGTTAACAAGATGTACTTGTGTCAATGACAGTGAATGCAGTTTAGAGGTTGAAGTAGGCCAAGTCTCACTGTGTAAATTGTTGTCAACGTTCCTTTGCCTATTTCTTTCCCAATTTCTGTTGGTTTCATGAATGAATGTGCAAATCAAGATGGGAGTTGTAGTCTTAAAGGGTAAGTTAATTATCAGGATGGAAACCAGTGTTTCACCTTGTTGAGAGTTTCAAGTCTGATGTACCTCTAGCCACACCCAACGGTGATGTCACAGTGTACTGACACTTCGTGGAGTTCACTGTGACATCACTGCAGCAAGGTGTGAAGTTTACTACAATTTTCAGCCACTGAAAGTCCAACTGCTCTTAAAGTCCAACTGAAATCAAATAGATTTTTGTTTGTTAATTTTTTATCTGTTACAGTGTACTTATCTGCTCTTTAAAGTCGAGATGAAATGAAAAATGCCTTTTTTTTTTAACCCTTTTAGATCACATCCCCGCTCATATTGTGCACCTGTTTACCAATATATTTAAAAAAGAACAATTTCTTAGTATTTTTATATCAAAATCCAATCATCTTTTCTTCCTGTTAAGCAAAATATTCAGTGTCCTTACGTGAGCTAATGCCAACCAATTTCAAGCAATAATATCAATCTGCATGTTTTAGTGACGAGGTCTGGATCGCACAACGTTTTAATGGGCCAATCAAATGCGAAGGATTTGATTTAAACCCCTCTTGAAAGACGCTCTAACTCCCGTTTCACTGAGACTTGAAGTCACATGTCATGTGTTCGCCTTTGAGAAAAAAATTGAGACCTAAATTTATGTTTCAAATCTTTTGGTTTCATGATAATCAAACATAGACACCGACACGCCCCTCCAGCCACTGAGAGGAAAAGATCCTTTTTTGTCTTATTTTTAGCAATACAAAATTATTAATGATAAATATAAAAAAAAATGTGTTGACATTATTTTTTACTCCAAAAAGGGTTTATTAAATCTGATTTCACTGGGACTGCGGCAAAGCAGTGTTTCATGCCCTCTCTGGTTGAAGTTTCAAGTCTGAAATCACTGTCAGCAGTGTGCTCTGTTGCACATTTAACCACACCCAACAGTGATGTCACCGTGTACTGACACGCCCTGGAGTACATTGTGACATCACCGCAGCAAGGTCAAAAAATGCATGCTGCCAAGAAGCCAATTGTTCGTTCCATTGCAACATCAGTGCCCAGCAGCAAAGCTTTATGCTTCCACCATTCTGGACTGAAAGCAACTACCGGACACCAATAAATCATCCGCCTAAAAAGTGCCGTACAAAAGTAAAACAAAATTATTTTAATTCTAGTGTCCTATTCTGCCAAAAGGGCCTGTGTTGAACTCTAAAATATAACAAATATAAAACACGTTTTCAGTCCAAAATTGTGGCAGCGGCTATTGTAAAAAAAAAAAAAAAACACTGTAGTTTCGTCTCTTTGCTTTTTTACTCATTGCTCTTTAGAGATGTACTAACTACTAATCCATTTCTCTTAAATTATTAAAGCCTCTCTGCTACTCAAACTTGCAGGTCATGTTTCTCGGTATTTGATTACATCTGTACCACCAGAACATGTGTTGATCAATACTGTTCATGCACATGTAGTCTGCATAGCTGATGGATGTTGGCCTTTAGTCTATCCATCTATCTATCCACCGATCTATCACATTTTCATATTACTAGATTAACATAATGTATGTTATATAAGACCCTTCAGTATAATAAAACAGGATTAAAAAAGGTCTACTTCCTCTGATTGACTCCCAGTGAAATAAACAACCTGTGCGTTATGATGATGTGGGGGTCCAGTAAGAAGATCAGTTTCCGACATGACTCTCACTCTGTGGAGAATCACGATCTGATTGGCTGAGGAGCGAAACCAGCTCTGAGTACAGCAAAGGATGCAAGAGTGCTCAGGCAGTGAGTTGCATGGACGGATGCAAGCAGGGGGATGACGACAAGACTGGGACCGGGCATATTATTATCATTATTATGATGCTGCTTTACAGTTCAGAGTAACTTTGCAACACTATTTCACTGAGGGGGAGCAAGTTAAGTGGGATGTTTTGGCTGCATGTTGTAAAATCCCTCTTCTCATCACCACCTGCACCACCACCGACACAGCATCATCCTCTCAGGAGTGATGGGCTCTAAGTTGACCAGACAGAGAAGTCTCGATTTTGAAAGCAAAGTGTCCAAGAAGAGACGCCAGAGGAATGACGCTCTCCAGGGAGAGAGCGAGAAAAGAGGAGGAGGCGGAGGAGACTTCTTGTTTACCTCCTTGATGCTCAAGTCCGACAAGCTGCCGGGGATGCTGCGGAAAACCAACCACAGCCCGTATGTCAGGAGGGTGGCGTGGATCCGGGAGATCCAGAGGCTCCTCCGGGAGCAGAGGATGGAGCAAGCTGTAGAAGTGCTCAAACTGCTGAGGAAGGTAAAGGGGTTGGTGTTATGTTTGGATCATGCATGAGTTGAGTTGTTATTAAAGGAAGGAATTTGGTTTTTAATAAGTGGGTTTTGTTGATGATGCATGGGCAAAAAGTTTGCTTACACTCTTTTTTTTTTATCTACAAATCACATATTTAATTTTGTATTCACTGAGAAGCAAGTTTGTGTTAATCTAAATGCAGATGCTTGAAAATATGTAATATAACTGCAGTTTATTCAGTTATGTTCTTATTTCAATAAATCTGACATGCATTGCCCACACTGTAAACAATTGCTGTTAATTAACAGCAGGAATTCAACAGTATTAACCTGTTATTGCTAAAACAGTGCTTTACTGTTAATACAAAAGAAAATCTGTTAAATTTCGCTCATAGGACGTTTTTTAACTGAACAATAATGCATTCTTAAAAAACAGCACTTTACTGCTGATCAACTGTCTAAAGTATCATCAGTAACAGTTTCATGCAGTATTTTTTTAATTCTGGGACCTGATCTGCTCATGTGAGGCTTGTAAATTGTACATGATTGGAGAATCAGTGAATTAGCTCTGTTCTTCACTCACATGTGTTATAGTTTGCATTCTGTGCTTGTAGCCAGCTAGAGACAGACATTTTTGGGAAAAGTGTCAACAAGTCTATTATAGCCTTTTTCCTAACAAGTGCCTTTAATTGTATTTAGTGTGACTATTCCTATGTCTGTAACCTGCTAAGTCTATTCATCTAGGCAAAAAAATAATGTTTATTAAAATGTATGTAAAAAATACAACCTAAATAGTGCATTAAAATAAATCAGTAAGATAATGTAAAAGAAAGGTGGAAAAACAGCTATATAATGTATCTTTAAACAGTAAATTAACTGTAAAATACTGTGAAATTAATTTTTAAAAACTAGTTCAAACTGTATTTTTCATTAACAGTACAAAGCTGTAAATTTCAGCAACAGTATAATAATGTTAATTTTACAGTAACATAAAGGCAACCCTGCTGCCAGTTCTTTACTGTTATTTTACTGGGAAATTCTTAACAGTGTTGTTATTAATAAATATTTGTTGATGATGCATGGGCAAAAAGTTTGCTTACATTCATTTATTTTTTATCTGCAAGTCACATATTGAATTTTGCATTTACTGAGAAGCAAGTTTGTGCTAATCTTAGAAAAATTTGAAAATTTTCTAATATAACCGCAGTTTATTTAGTTGTGTTCTTATTTCAATAAATCTGACATGCATTGCCCATACAGAGTGCCTGCTGTATCCAACTACTGTATATAAAAGCCCAGCTATATTCAAACTGATGTCACTCACTGGAGAAAATCCCTCTTTCCATGGACCACGTGTATCTGCAGGTGTCAGTGTGTTAATATTTTTTTAAAAGTTAAAGTCATTTAATCATCTACTTTTTTGCAAGTTCTCCTAAATGCTTCTCGGTAAGCAAGACTCACTGACATAAACGCTGTGGCCCTCTTTTAATGCTCCTGAGCGAAAAAGAAGCACTTCTAATGAGACGCTGGGCTTAAAATCAACCACCTGTTTAGTCTGAAAGGGAATGGCTGTAGAGTAGGAAGCCAGCTAGTTCATGATCTGAATATTCAATCAGCTCCAAACAACCAAGAACACTGGGTGGATTATATGGTAGCCCTTAAAAAGATATAGGGAAGACTTGGTTGCTTTCATTTGGTATGCGGCAAAGTTTGTGATCTTAAGTGAATGGCATATTTCTTCTCTAACAAGTGATTTACCAGCCTGGCTGAGGCCTCTTAAAGTCTTTTTCAGGCTACAAAAGAAAATATTAAGGAAGTAACAAATGAATGGCTCACTGTTTCCTGTGTGAAGGAGGTTTGAAATATACATGAGAGGGAATTTTAAATATCTAAATCCACATAAGAAGTAGCGCTTCATACAAGCACAGTTGATACTCTAATGTGGTATTGTTAAATAGCTCTAATCTGTCCCTTGTTGCACGGCATTGTACAAACACTTCTTTGTTGTCAGCTCCATAGCCCCCAACTATACATTTATTTCTTGCATTTAGGTCTCATCTGTTACCTTTTCCCATTTAACACCTTCCCTGCTCTAATCCTTCCTTTCTGAAGATTTATCCAAACCAGAGAGGAGAAAAAGAGAAATTGTTTTTTTTAGAGCTCAGCTTGAGCTTTCCTCTGCCTCCTGGTAGTTGTGCATTGATCAAAGCGGATCAGTTTTGAAGTTCAGACAAAAGCACTTCTGATCAAGAGGGCCCCCTGTCAAGCAAACTCCCCATCTGTAGGGCGCCGTAGAATAAATAATCACACAGATGTGTGCAGATTTTTTTAACGCAAGAGACAATGCTGAGGGGGAAGTTAAGAGTGTCTGAATTGAAGACAGATTTGTAGGTATCGCTTCTATTCTGCAACATAATCCATTAACTGAGCATATAATAGGTGAATTTAAGCTTCATTGTAAAGCTTCTTTTTGATGTGAAGCTGGAGGGAAGTGACTCATGCATCCTGTAAGACTAAAATGTGTCTGATCCCTGTTAAAGCAGTCCGTCACATCCTATGCAAAAAAAGGATTTTAAAGATTAACATGTGCATTTTGTTGGTCGTGAGCAGCTTTCTCCATAGCTCGGCATTTAAACTGCTCACGAAGCACGAATACGCTCTCCATCGCTCACTGAGGTGAAGCCAGAGCGCTGCTACTGTTGTATGTCGTTGGGGCCGAAGCCAAGTGTCTGACTAACAATACCTCAAGACGGGGGAGAAAAAAAACACACTAGCAGTAGATCTCCTGTTGTTGTTCTCCAGCAGCAAAGCAGCTTTCCCTCTCAGAGACGGATGGATTTGGAGATAATCACCTTGAAATGATGGATGCTGCTGGAACACGTTTCTTTCACATATAAGAGGAAGTCATTACAAAGAGGAACCAATAACAGTGGCCCCCGGGCTGTATCTCCATCGCAGATCGGCCTTCTGGGCCATTAAGTTAATTAGTTTGGGATCTTCTACATTAGTAAACAAAGAATCAGCAAATACTCATATCAATTACGCTCTGCAACATGCACACTGAGTAACCAATGTGCAGCGATGGAGAAAACACTAATGAAGGTGTTCTCTGCGGTGTAGGAAGTCTGAGGTTAGCTGTCATAACACACTTATTTAATTGGTTTATTCAACTTTAAATGCATCGATACAAAACTGCTCAGACTTTGGTGCTTCGGTGATCGTATTATTATTCATTAGGGGTATAATGATACATCCATCTGGATCGATATGTCGTTTGAATGATCGAGGATCCAATATCATCAATGCAAAGTGAAAATATTGATACATATCATCTTTAAGATACGCCTTTATTTTGAAATTGCACGTCTGTGTCACTTTAGAGCTAGGGTTTAAAAACTGTCTTTTCCCACACTCCCTATCTGCCTCTCTGTATGCGATCAAATAAACGCAAAATTCTCCGAAAATGAATAAATAAATAAAAGTTTGACACAGATCCACATTAACGGAGTTGTTGGACATTTTAGGAAATACACTTAATTGCTTTCTTGCCGAAAGTTAGATGAAAACATTGATACCACTCAAGTCTGTGTGGTAAATATGTAAATAAAAAAATACACATCTCAGTACCTCTAAAGCTCAGTAATTAGCATGTTATATAGTGTTTGTTTGACCCATACAAACCGTGTGAAAACAATAAATTGTGGTTTTACTTGGGGCCCATGTGCCGGACTATTTCTTGGCTGAATGCGGTGGCCTCGGCTGGTTGCCTGGCAACCTCACAGTGACAACAGGATGCCAGGAAGTTGTTTGTATAGGTTGGTTTTTGTACAGATTGAAAAAACAAGATATAACGTGTTAACTGGTGAGCTTTGGGGCCAGGGTTGCTGTTTCCAGTCTTTGTTCTAAGCTAAGCTAACCTTCTCCTGGCTGTAGCTTCATACTGACATGAGAGTGGTATATTGTAGGCAACTTTTTTCTAATGAAAATAACTAGTACTAATTCAAAAAGTCACTAAAAGCTCATTTGCAAATTGGTGACGTCATCGTGCATCATTTGCATAAAGCTTAGTGGAACTTTTGTCAGCTGACTGCATGCAAACGGCACAAGAGAGGAAGAGACCCCGTGCTGTTGGCAGAAGAGCAGTGGACTGTGATTACTCTGATATAATACATTTCTCACCTTTTCCCTAATGGTCTGAATAAGTCGCTAAATTTGTCGCTATAGTTGCTTTTTAGAAATAAAGTCGCTAAGAGGGTCTGAAAAGTCGCTAAATTTAGCGAGAAAGTTGGCAAGAGTGGAATCAATCTCATCTAACACTCAGCCCAAGATAGAGCATATTTCCCAAAATGTCAAACCATTCCTTTAAATAAGATGAGCTTCTGCTATACCTCTCACAATGAGATCATTTGAGAAAGGTCACATTTAAGTCACTTGGCTCATGTGGCCTGCAACATAAATATCATAAAAATCTGGTGAAAATGAAAGTACTGGAGGGAACGTTGGAGACTCCCTTTGTAGAGTAGAGAGTGGATTATATTTCAATAGAACACTGATTTATTTAGCTAATTGGAAAATTGGATAGAAGTACGATGTGTACAGAAAGTTCCCCCTTTATCTGAGGAATTTGTTAATGTGAGTGTATATATGAGCAAAATGCCCCGTCAAGTACTCAGTGTTCTTGTTCTAGAGTACAGGAAGAAACTATTCCTTATATGTCCTGTCACATTTCACTAAGCTGACATATTGTCCTCGTCTTGCTTGTTAGATATCGTTGCCAAAGCACACCTGCTGCTGGCCAGGCATTTGTGTCTTTGAATCTTCAGCTTTTCTGTACTTTTTCCACATCACAGCCTTTCAGTTCTGACTTCACTGGATTTTGATATGATTGCATAAAAGGTCACATTTTTTCAATCCAGGAAAGAACACGTTATCCTTCAGTCCAAGAAAGTAAACAAAGCTGGACACCTGGCAGCTGCGACACGTCTCTTATACACTGTAGCAGGAAGCTGTGGGACTGGATTTGTCACCCTGTGCAATATATTTAATTGGATTCTGATGAACTGCGTGTGTGGGATGATGTTCTGCGCTGCGGAGCTCGTCGCTTTATTCAGACTTTTTTTTGTGATGCAGACGTCAGATTAGATATGCAGCTTTCACGAGGACATTTGTCGTGGGATCTGAGGGCATGTACACAGTGGCAGTGACAAATAGGACAACATTTCATGCTTTTTTTATGATTGGGAATCAGTCAAATTAATCCACAGGATCAGATCTCAACGTGCTTCGTTTCAACTGTGAATCCCCCGCTTGTATCTGATGCTGCAGCTGCACAACACGCATCATCATCATAAAATAATCTTCCAATTCCTCCGTGCCTCCGTTTATGGACACATGTGGCACCCTCAGTCTGTGCTAAATGAGGTTTATTGAAGGGAGAGGATAGTCCAGCGTCAGGGAATCCCACAGAGCTCTGCTGTAATAAATCAACTCAAAAGCTGGAGGAGGAGAAAATGCTGATGGGAGTTTTCCGCCGTGCCCCCAAGTGTTCGGGCTGTCAGAGCGAATACAGCATGTTTTACACAGCCTCCACCTCCAGCCTGCTATTTGAAAAGCTTTTCAGTTCATACAGAGCTGACAGTATTTACTCTTCAGCTCCACAGCTTGTAGTTGTACAGTTTGACAAGAGGACGACGGTCAAGTGAAACATGTTTGTTCATCAGTAGCAGCAGTCGTTGTCACTGATCTAACAGCATGTAGAGTCGAGGAAATCATCTTTTATCAGTTGTTGTGATGAGGAGAGAAAATGCAGCTTCATGCCGAAAAAGAAGAGATTTCCTTTGACTTTCTTTCCTTTCATCTTTCGTTCATTTAGTTTCATTTGCTCAGTTTCACGTCTTCCCTGCTGTTTTGTTTTTTTCCTCTGTGTGCGTGCGTTGGTGTCTTCCCCCGCACGCTGCTGAGGCTCATACGCCGGCTGCTAACGTCACATCAGCAGCACTCGAAGTATAACCTGAAGATGTAACATATTTACATTGTCATTGCAAATAGAAACAGCCTGAAGATGATATAAGTATAGGCATGTGTCCTGGTTCCTGCTTTTACACAGTGTTCCACTTATGAATGCTGAAGATTGAAGGTGGAAAAGCAGAAGTGCACTGGAATCAAAAAGAAATTTTCCTCAGAGTTGTGTTTTGTGAAAATGATAGAAAGTCACGCGGGCCAAAAGTACAACTGAAACCTGCAAATGAGATAAGAGGAACCAGAGGGAGCTTTGTTCTCTTCACTGGAGAGCATAAGTGTAATATTTTATCTTGGCTTACTTAAACTTTACTCCCAACATCCCTCACACACACACATACATTTATTATGCACACAGACACCCTCCCCACCCCTAATCAACTGCTCTGAGTGTTAACACACGACTCTGATAGCGAGACCTTATCAGCTCGCCTCGCAGCGTGATAAGAGGGCAAGATGAAAGGGGGATGATGAACAAAGCTCATAAACGTTGACTCTATTTTCATTAAACCTATCCATGAAATGTCACTTGAATATTAAATTAAGCGTGACTCAGACGTGGCTGTTTTAATCAAATACATTTCTGAGTGTCTTACTTAGTTTATGGTACGAGTTAACCGACACACTTTGCTCTGTCTCTTCTTCTCTCTCAGGATTTGGGACTCCAGGGAACGTCGCTCAATGACATTTTGTACAAGAACGCGGCTTTTCTCAACCTGGTGGACCCCATCTCTCACGAGCTGCTACTCAGTCTCGCCCGGGACCTGCAGTGTCCGAAAAGGGTGAGGATCCAGAAAGATTCAGTTTGTTTTAAAGGGGACATATGGTGAAAAAGTCACTTTTTCAGTGCTTGTGAACCGACATTTGGGAATCTGGAGCGTCTACCAACCCACAAACTGTGAAATAAAACAACCATGTCAGTTTTTTGTAGGTTGTCTAGATCAGAAAACGTGATTCAACAAGTCATTCAGATTTAGCTCCCCCTTCCTATGTCACAGGCAGGCTCATTAGAATATACCGCCCACAGCTTGAGAACTACCTTTGCTAAGGTGCACCATATTTTTCTCGCATGCCAGTCAGAGCAGACTGGGCTTTTTTCGGGAGGGGGTCTTAAAGAGACAGGCGCTAAAACGGAGCGTTTCAGACAGAGGGTGAATGCAGGTATAATCAGACAGACAGTATGAGAAAAATAATGTGACTTTTGCACATTAAAGCATGTAAACATGCTGAACAACCCACACTAGTATGACCCTTAAATGAGCATAATATGTCCCCTTTAACTGTTACATTCATGAATTATGAAAAAGAATCTCTACAGTCGTCACATTAATTAATAAACGGGGCAAGGGCGACGATTGTGAACAGAGGAGAGGCAAGCTGCAACATGTCTGCATTTATTAGCCATGCCTAAGAGCATGCGTCATATTTGTTGTCATGCTATTGTGAACAATGAACTGTCAGTTTGCTTTGTACAAACACAACTACAGAAGCTATAGGAACTATGGGAAATTAAACGTGTTGATCCACTAGCATAATGGATAAATAAGTCTTTAAAATGAGTGAGGTGACATATTCGTTTTTATTATGTAGGGATCCTCCGTAATGTATTCACAGATTCCCCCTAAGTGACTGACTCCTGTTTTACATGTGGTTTCCCTTATAGGGCTGCCCTCGAACAAATAAATTCTTAGTCGACTAACAACTTTTTATAAGATTAGTTGATTTAATCGACAGATTGTAAAACTGAGTTTCTCCACAAAGAATCACACAATGCAGCAGTTTAAATCTTGTGTTCACCAGAGATATGCTCATAAGTTTCTTGAAAATAAGTCGTTCATGATGAAAAAAGCATAAAAAACAACTAATCGACTAAAGAAATCTTAGTTAACTAAAGACCAAAATGATCAATTAGTCGACTAATCGACTGAGAGGGGGCTGCCCTAGAAATGTGAGTACCTCAGCACATTTTAAGTCAAGTTTTATTCATATATAGCCCCAAATTACAAATTTGCTCAAAGAGCTTTACAATGTGTACAATGTGACTTTACATCCATAGTAACCATAGTTGCGGCTATCGTCATTGACATTGCCCGCAGAGAGTTCAGTAAGATACTACTTTAAATAAAGCTCATTCATTGCATTAAGATATTCCAACTGATTTTAAAAAAGTATATTATCATTATCAAAATAATTACTTCGACATTTGTCTTTATGGGCACATTTTCAAGTTTACAATTCATTCTGGAAAGTTTCAATTTGAGTCTGCTTGTGGAAAAGCTGCACTCAGCTTGCCAAGTGATGCCAAAAAACTTTCTCCCTACTGAAGCTTTAAAGAGTAAGATTACATTTTTGTCCCATCCTAAATTTATATCTTATTTCAGGCTTCCTTTGCAATATAGTTAACAGTCACATAAATATGTATAATACTGGATATCATTAAGATATTAAGGTCTAAATTGGGGCACTCGAATAAACAAGTTGCACCAGCTTCTCTGCTATCACTCTCAAATTTGTTTACAGATATTACTGTTCATACGAACAGCCTCAAAAACATTAATAATTTACATTCAGCTGTCTAACATGAGTCTTCATCTGTCAATCAATTTGACAAACTCTTCAATTATGCATATGAAATAAGTTCAGATGTATTTTATGTGGTCAATAAAATAAAGGGCTGGCCCTTTAAGATGTAAATCGTGACTTATCCAAGCTGGGAGTCATCCACTTGTAGTACGGCATACAAATCCCAGATATTCAAATTCAAATTACATTTCAAACTTGGGTGTGAGGGCGAAGACGCCACAGAAGCAGCTCCAGAGTGGCTGTGAAACACAAACCCAGCAGCCATTTCCGTTATCTAAAGTCTGCACTTATCTCTTTTAGGAAAAGATGGGTTGCCTTAAGATAAAGTCGCCACGGTCTAGTTTTTACTTACCGAGTCCAGATGATAATGATCACCTGTGAGAAAACTCTTATCTTATCGCTGTTTGCTTTGGCGGGGGAAGCCCAGGAGGACTGAGGGGAAAGTGAGGAGCTGGCAGCGTTATCCTGACTGGCTGGCGACCCGTGGCGGGATACTGTGTCAGGACGTGACGAGGATATAGAGAGGCAGTGTGCTGGATTTAAGGCCTGGCAGCTGATTCTATGCCCAGTATTTTCCACCACACTAAGATTATATATTCAAGGACATATTGAGGACTAAAAGATGCATCATTTGCTAATGTTTTGAAGCTTATGGTCATCAGTTTCAGAGTTAATTTAACGTATGTTTTGAACCACAGACCCATGATTAACATGCATTATAAAAGACATCCTTCCAGTCGACAGATTCACATTTGCTAATAATAATTCCACATTGTGAATCAGTATGTGCGGCTATAACGTCATGCTCAGTCATCCAAGTGGCTGAAACCGCAGCACTGGATGTTTTGAAGTATGAGACATGTTTGTTTGTCGCCCAAGAAAAGAAGTGGCAGCAGCGAATGGTTAATCGCCTTAAGGTAAATTGCCCCTGTCTTTCTTTCCCTCTCGCCACATTGCCTCTTTCTTGTTGTCGTGTTGTACCACTAATTAGATTTACCCTGCTCAGCACAACCCATTCCATTTAAAGTCTTTGACGGAGGTGGGAGAGAGAAAAGAGACGGCAGGGAGGAGGAGGAGGGGGAGAGACATGGAGCAAAATAAATTAATGTTTCAATGTTTGAAGCAGCTGTATTCAAAGGACAAGAAAGAAATGTGAAAATCAGGACATCTGTAGTTTGCAGGAAGAAAGAAAAGGAGATCAGACGTCCAACATTTATAAATGACCATATTTGCCGTCCATCATTCGTCCTTTGTGTGTGTGTGTGTTGCAGGAGACGGACTCGTTCAAGTCCACCAACAAGATCTGCCGCCAGCTCATTTACCACCTGACCCCTCACTCCAAATGGACGAGACAGAGCGTGCCCATGAGGAAGTCTCAGGCCTGGTGAGTTAGTCCTCTTTGCTGCTGCCATCCCTCTGATGGAGGACAGTCCCTGGCTCAGTGAACACATCCTCACCATAAGCATCAGTGCAACTCAAACATCTCAACACAGCCGCTCTGAAATACTACTGACAAAGAGGAAGTTTGGGAGAAGTCCTCTTTCAGTTTCTGGGAAGATTTTATTACAAGGTTATATATAGTAAATCGGGTCGAAGGTTTTCTCGTGATATTAAAATGGTTACTTCTTGGGAACATATCACGTATTCTCAACAGTTCGTATATCTTACGAAAAGTTATTCCTCATTTTACGTGCGTTTTTCAAAGATTTTCCAGCGACCATTGTCATTTTCCACTCATTACATGTAGTCTTTTCAAAATAAACTTCCATCTTCACAGAAAACAACTTAGTTTAGGCAACAAAACTACTTAGTTAGGTTCAGGCAACAAAAAAAGGTGACTGTAATTCAATAAAATGTGGAATTAATTTGTGATGTATTATGGATGTGCTCAACTTAATTTTTCGCATTTAATAGATTTTTTTTATTTTTATTTCTTTAAATAAATCTAGAAATGTTACTTTTCACTTATTAATTTATACTTTTATTTGTTTCTCAATACATTACTCTCCCTACAAAACTAGTCAGGTTTTAATTGAGGGTCATCAAATCATGTTACTGTGTGTCTTGTTAGGATGATCCGTCCGTTTTCACACTCGCCTCTCAGCCGTAAATACAGTTTCCCGCCTCACACTGTTGTGAGAAAAACAGCCTCACACCATCTAAAACACCAGCCGTCACAAGTGGGATGTGTTTATAGAGAGTTTAATATATTTTTCTACAAAAACTGTCTCCAAGAATGATCTGGAGCAAACAAAAAGCTAATATAGAAACTAATAAGATGCATGACTGAACAAAGTTGAATTTGGCCACCAAACTGCAGGGGTCAGAGGTCAGATACTGATTGTCCATGCTTGAGTGAAATACAGAAAGAGCAACGCTGATTGCAGCGACTGTAGAAACACAGTGTAAACTAATAAAAATGCTCTCCAACTCATATGAAGTAACAGGTGCATTTGTGGAGCCATTATATGAGAGGAAAAAAAACATCTCTAATGATGATCATGAGGCTCCCTCTCCCCGAGCAATTAACCCAGATTGAAAGATTTTTTTGACAGCTTGACTTCCCGCCCCAGTCTCTGGGTTGCAGTATTTGGAAATAACACTGAACAGAACAACAAGGCAGACTCTCCCAGTGTGCTCATTAGCTCCGTCTTCTCTCCCAGCCTCCACTGCATCTTCAGCATCCAGGCAGCAGCAGCAGCAGCAGCAGCGCGTTTACTGTGAGACTCAAACCCGACTGTTGCTTTTCTCTGTGAATGTGACGCCTACTAAAACCAGCAGAAATGAATGTGTTTGGATCAAATGAAGCATTAGGACACAGTTTACATGGTTTCAAATGCTTTTCTGTTATTGATCTTTTCATTATAGCTCTTTCTCCTTATCAATCTGCCTCCTCCTCCCTCACCTTTCTGCTCTCTCTTTCCCCCACCCCACCTCCTCCATTTCTCCTATTTTAAAATCCCTTCCTCGCATTGATTTTTCTTCCTTCTCCTCTTCTCCTGTGGGATTTTTCTCTCCTTCTTGTGAGAGTCCATTTTGTTCAACAGTTGCCACACAGAGCGGTTCTGCAGTTTGAGCCGAGGCTCTGGGGAAACGCTCTGTCAGACGGAGAGGAGAAAGAGGGGGGAGAAGGAATCACTGCAAGGTTGTCGATTAGAAGTCACGCATTTCCCTTTTTCTTCGCGCCTCGCTTCGAATCGATCGCGAATTTGATCTTATCATATTTAGGAATGCAAAAGCATTAGCTATCGTATCACCGTTATTGCATTCTTACATTCGTGTTTTCTTCAAGTGATATTGAAAAAGTCTATTTGATCATGTGCCGCAGACTGCTCTCCAACCACGGCTCAAATTAAATAGTTTTCATGGGATATATTGCAAATCTTTAAAGACATAAATCATGATTCAAGCATTATTATTCCAGCCTACTTTGCTTCTTTAACACTGTAACTGCAAGTGTGTCACACTCTATATATTATCTAGGCAATTTAATTTTTTCCTCTGCGGCTGCACGTGTGCCAGGTTTCTGAGAAGCACAGTATTGCTGAGTCTCCAGAGGAGTTTTTAATGTTATTGTAATTGGTATTGAATTTCAGATTAATCAAGCTCATATTTTTTTATGGCGCTAAAATTGCCCCTCCAGCACATTTTGAAGAGATTGGACTCCGATTGCAGATGCTATTTCATTGCTTGTCTTTACTGCGAGGCATATAATTGATGCGAGGCTCTTACAGCAGCTATTAGACACATCTTCAGTACATTTAAAGAAATTACTGTGGTTCAAGAAGACGACTGGATTCATGTATTCAGTGTTGAGCTTTGTACTGAGGGAAATCAAGTTCATCTGGAATTGTTTTTGCTTTATTTGACTCTGCAGAGAATAAACTGTTTAGCAGAATAGTTGTAGGGTTTAGTTAAGTGCTATTATTTAGTCGTGCAGGTCGTGCCGACTGAGGATGAGAGTGAAACGAGACGGATGTTTGGGCAGGTGTGGCCAGCTGTGGCTGAGCTTTGATAGTCCTGATATTTGACCCAGACCACACACTGTTCGGACTAAAGTGCCTTTCCTCCCACAGATCACTGTGAAGTCCGTCCAAAAGTCATCTCATTGCTTTTATTTATCTGCATATAAAGCTTAAGAGCTATTGAAAGAGGGCCAATGGAGTAGTAACAAACAGTATAGGGTGCCAGCTCGATTCTTTGGCATGACTTCCACATGTTCACCTGCCAAAAAATATATAAATACTCTGCACACATATCTGTGAATCTTAAGAGTTTAGTAGAATGAAATAAACTGGTTCCTCAGATAACAATCAGAGGCTAGAACAATCACTGCTCTGCTGATCTCACCGTCAATAACAACATCTGGTAACTTTTAACGTCTGAACATGTTTGAGTACACATCATATTTAAAGTTGCACAGCTCAAACATGGCGAAATACAACAGCAACATTCACCCAGAAGATGAAACACACAACCTCTTGTTTTGAAATTATAACATAACAATTTCATCACGTCTTGTTTTTATCATCTTCATTATGCAAACACTGATAAACAAAAGTGTTACGAAACTAGGCTTATGAAAAAGAGTCGAAGAGATTCTGCTGAATTCCAGCTGGATTTCTTATCAGACCTCGACTCAAACCCGTCTTAACATGATAAAGACGCTCCTGCCTTCTACCTCTGCTTTCCATCAGCAGTGACAGCACCACATTGACCCCTCCATAGCCTGCTAAGGGCATCTGTATGCTTCAAACGTGCTTGTCAAACAGCATCTGAAAATAGCCAGGCTGCTAGTAAGAAAGCCATCACATGGAAATGGCTGCAGCCAAACCCTCCAACAACAGACGGACTGCAGTTGTCAACGTCTGTATGGAGTAACTGACCGTTACTCTTTACATTCTTCACCCAACTACTTCCGCCACTTTTCGTGTACGAACTAGTTTGAAGCATACAGACGACTCAAGCATGCCGATGTGACACCAGACAATGTTGCCCATCTTCTGCGTTGCAACTTGCAGGTTTGCACTCGAAAACATTTAATAGATCCCAACTTTCTTCACAAAGAGATTCTGCTCTTCTCCTTGTTCATGTTTAGAGTAATTCCACTATGTCTAATAACCCTGTATGATTGACAAGGGAATTTAGAAGTCATTTTGCGTGCAAGAAGAACGCCGTTCTTGCTTTTGGCATGTCGTTTGTACCCCATGTAGTCTGTATTGACTGCAATGGAAATGCATCCGTCTATATGCTACGCTAAGAGCTAGTGACGTAGAATAAAAAGTGAGAGAGACTGCTTGTGGTGGATGGGTCCAACAAGAACAGGACTTTCAACCAGGTTACCGTTGTTCAAGACCCAAAGTGTTCGAGTCCCAAAGTGTTGTTGACTTAATTTTAAGGGACGTTTGTGACGTGTTTTCCGTACTTCTGTTACGTTGTTTCCGTACGTATTTTACTTAGTTTACATAGTTTAAGCCCAACCATGATGTTTTTCCTAAACCTAAATAAGTGGTTTTGTTAAACTTAACTGCAGACGTTACCGTATAGTTTTATTGCGTGGCTTAAAAATGACAGCAAAAAGAGGCATAAAAATGAAATGAGAAAAGGATAAAATGTGTCCTCATGACACGCAGAATGTCCTTGTACTGTCGTGCTATTTATACGCCTCCTCATGAGATAGAGTTGATCCGTCTTTCTTGCCCTAACAACAGGATTTTTCCGTGCTACATCTCTGAACACACAGCTTTACCTTTCAACCCATAGAGGCCGGTGCGGCTATTTTCCTCCTTCCAAAATGAATCGCCTCCTGTCTCAAGTATGGAAACACACTCCTCCCTCGGCTCTCGAAAAAACCTCTCCTCAGCCTGTGGCTCATCGAGAACTTTGCAGTCTGACTTGTCCTCAGCCTCCCAAAATCCTCCTACATCAAATCATCCTCTGCTCCCTCCAGTGGTTTCCTGTGGCTGCTCAGAGTTTCAAATTCCGTGATGCTGACAAGCAGTATAGCCACAACTCAACACCTACAGGCCTTTGCCTATATCCTGCACACCAACCTGTGACCCGATTCTTCTCTTTCTCCTTCATTACCAGTGTTAGAGTATCTTTCCCACTTCAAATTAATAAGCAACTTTTTCCTATCTTTGCTCATATAGGCTGAAAAACTAATTTCCTCTAGTGGCACCTCACGTCATCCTCTCACTTCTGAATCATACCCGGCAAGCATTAGCCAAAGCCATCTACTGTCTAAGGCATCTTGGCTATAACTATATTTGGTTGAGCAGTGAAAGTTTTTTAGACGTCTGCAATAGTCAGGATGCTTATGACCACAACTGTATTTCTAGTCCAGATCTCTCGACGGTTTTTCACCGGCTAATCACCAGAGAAATGCTCCTCTCTCCAGTCTCTCCCTGCTCTGCTCCGGCTAATTTGCTCTAATCTTTGAAGAAATCCCCTCCACCGCTCTTCCTCGCTGTTATTTTGAGCCTTTCTCCCTTACTCGATCCTTCTAGGGCCATAGTAATATTGTCAAGGCACTACACCTTCCACTTTTACAGTCCTCAGTATTGTACGTGTTGGTAACCCATGAATTCAAGCTTAGTCTGCAGTCCAATCCTTTAAGGTAATGTCTACATTGATGTAAATCTGTTTTATATGTATTTGGCCTTCCATCCACAACAAGCTGGCATAATCAATCCCTAAAAAATATGCTTTTGATACATGTTTGCAGAGCTGTAGATGTTCCAGAGTAGAGGAAAAGACGAACGCAATTTCATACATAAATAAGCAAGAAAGATCTAATTTTAGTGGGAGAAGATGAAAGTGTTGTGAGTCCTTGGGGAGATTTAATTTACAGTTGTTGTTATAATAATACATAAAATTAAATCGAGGTAAAACTTCTTAAGATTCTTGACTTGAACAACAAACCAGCAACATTTCAAAAAGTGGCCATGAGCCGCAAAACTGTTGTCTCAAGTGGCCGAAATACTGTATGAACAAGAGACAACAATGTGCTTTTGTTATCATGTGGGAGAGATTTCTAGCTAATAGTGGCTCTATGGATGTCGGTCGCTCTAGACTGAAATATCTCAATAACTATTGAATGGATTGCCTTGAAATTTTGTACAGACATTCATGGTTTCCAGACAAAGCATCTTACCGGCTTTGGTGATCTTCTGACTATTCCTCACGAGGTTGAAATGTGTGGCTCAGAGTGAAATGACTCTCTAACTATTGAATAGATTGCCATGAAATGTGGTACGGACATTTATATTCTCCTTAGGATAAACTGTATTAACTTTGGTGATTCCTTAACTTTAATGTGTCCAATATTTTTGGTTTATGACCAAAATACCTAGCATTTAGCTCAGAGCACCGCTGTGCCTACCTGCCTCACAGAGCCACTAGCATGGCTGTAGACAAGGCCTTTACACACCGGCAGCCGTTTTATCGTGCCATTAGTCAATATATTTTTTCAAACTGTTGTTTTTGTCCTGAGTACTTTCACACAGAACGTGAATATTACACAGCGAAAAAGCGATACAAATTTTTCGGGACAAGGTCAATTTTCTGAGCTTTAGCACCGTGAATAAAGACATCAACCAATCACGTTGCATTGAACGAGTTGAGTTGCGCCTATATTTATGAAACAACAACAGGGAGGCTCCGTAGCCCGAACCAGGATGGCAAACTTTATTACTGCTTTCAACCTTTATGAAGGCAGTGCACACCAGATCCACTTCTTCTTTCTAACCTTTCACAATAAAAGCCCTAGACATATGATATTCGCAGGTGAGTATTTTGCGTTTTCATGTTGTTTGTTTGTCATGACCTGAGAAGCATTTGGCGATATAAAACAGTTGACTGTAGGAAATACCTTGAGCCGGGTGATGCTCCCCTTAATAATATTAATAATAATAATAAGATGTCACCTATAATCTGATTAAACTGTTCTCTGTCACACAGCTGGCTGTAAAAATGAACCAGATAATTCTTAATGCATTCACTGTACATGTGGCATCTGTACACAGCCATGTGTCATCTGCCATTGACACGTGTTTGACCCATTTCTGGAGCCAAGTCACCCCCCCCCCCGGGGTGTTGCACTGGAAGGCCGTACGGGCTCTGACTCAGCAGGCCTGACCTCTGACTGGCCTGCAAGATCGACTCTTAAGGCGAGTGTAAAGAATCTGACAACACGGGGAAAGAATATTTTGAAAATATGAGTTTTTGAGCACACAATCATAGATGGTTTTTCTTTCTCTGCTCGTATTTTCATTCGGAGATGAAGTATTCCACTTGACTGCACTCAGTCTGCTCAATCTGCTTTCCGGTTGACCTCCACTTTTAATAGAGCCTTAAAGATCTAGCCACCATCCTTGGCCATGAATAATTGAGGGCTTCCCGCGGTATAGACGGAGATCCTGGAGGAGGCAGAGGAGGAGGAGGAGATGCTCAGCATCCATCGCGCCACTCTTCAGCTATAGGGCACGGGGCCATAATGAAATAATTAGAGTGATTAGACGTGTAGATCGGTAAACACGAGGTTGGAAGCGTTTTTAATTTAACATTTTAAAACTTGCTTTAAATAACCAAGACGTCTTTGCTTTTTATCTAGGGATTGAACCTCTCTTAACCTCTCGCTGATTGGATTTTAACTGTAAATCTGAGGCTGCTGCTGCTCGAGAAGAACATGAAACTAGGAATTGTTGTGCTTCAGATGATGTGTGGTTCTCGTTCCTTTAAGGCTGATACAGATCTCTCCCCAGTGATCAAGCCCCTCGGTCTGTGTTTGGAGCCCTGCATTTTAATGCTGATTTTATAACTGTGCCTTGACATAGTATATAGCAGACCCAGGCGTACTCCTCCATGCTACACAGTTATGTAATGCAAACTGTTTTCTGTGTTCTGTCGCAGTATTCTTTTCTCCTAAGCATCCAGATTGTCACATCGAATCACATCACGGGTGAATTTATAGCTCAGCCGTGGAGTACATTTTGTATTTTACACGCTGCACAGTTGCATTATGGTACATTCTGTACCGAGAGGTTCTATAATCACTGGCAGTACAGCGCATATGCTTTTATCTTTGGTTGGAAGTCATATAATGTGAGGAGCAATCCATGTCACATCCATGTTGGTGTGCTATGTGTGTTATTTGTGATGTAAAGTGAGAGTAGCAGAGCGTTAACGTAAGTGAGATTTACAAAAGAAATAAGGACACTTCTGTTTTTTCTTTCTTTTTTGCCATGTACAGTATATCACGTGTTACCTCTTTCTTTGCTTTCTTCTCACTTTATTGTATTATGTTCTATATTGAAGAAAAAAAACGTGCTGTTGGACATGTTTCCCACATTCATGTCCAAAGAGCCCATGAGAGTCGTATGATGGAGTAGCTGAAAACTGAGTAAGATTTACTGCACTCGCAGTCCATTTCTGTCCTTCTCTGCACTAATCAAAACCATAGACTGTATATACAGTAGTGGATATAGTCACCGTGACGTCACCCATTGGTGATAGTCGTTATGAAGCCTTGAGTTTGGCATTTTGGTCGTCACTATCTTGGTTTTTGGCCGTCGCCATCGTGTTTTTTTGCAACCACAAGTGACACGAGAAGGTGGAGCTCATTACAACCGAACGCTGAATAAGACATTTTTAGGCGACCAAAATGTTACGATCAACTTTTCATGAATTGAAAACACACAGTGAAAGGGTTAAAGTTGTAAGACGAAAACATGGACAACTCTGTGGTAGGGACCTGTCAATCAAAATGTAGCCACGCCCTAAAGCATCCCCTCATCCCCTGCTTTATGGTCTATTTGAATCTAAATGTGACCATAATTTACTGAATGAACATCATGCTGTTTTGAAGAAGACTTGAAACTAGCGATTGAGACCATAAACTCACATTTACAATGTTTACAAGTGAGAAGTAGGGTCATTTTCTCATAAACTTATATACAATCAGACTTCTTTTTACAACCAGAGGAGTCGCCGGAGATAGCCCTCTGATTAAAACCCCACCTTCACACTTGTACAATGAACTGCTGAGAATAACAATGCTACATTTTCAAGGATTTTTTGACTCTGCTTGTTCGTAAGATGGGGATTTGGTCCATGTTTTTAATGACTGAATGTCAGATTCCCATTATTTTCTTTTTAAAAAGGGCACATGTGCTGTTCCCATCACTGCTGTCAGTTCACTCCGTGTTGACACCAACATTAGTACTTTCCCAGAAACTTCGAATTCAAAGCTTCTAAGAACCAAGTGACTGATCCGAGATGTCAAAACACTGCACAGCCCGAAGCTGCTGCATTGACGACGTACAATAGAGGAAGCCTTTATCAGCCCATCAGCTAAGTGTTTCACTGGAATTTAATCCAAATCCAAATGAGCTTTGGGGCTATTTTTTCCTTCACAGAAAATGTGCCATTATCCCCATGAAACTGGAGGACACTGGATGGCAAATGCAATCACCACTTTCATGTCTCCCACTACATTTCCTGCAGAACCGTAGTATCAGTGTGACAGTCGCATAGTTGGGTTAAAGGATTCTCATTAACACGGGCCAAACTGTACCAAGGCGCTCACATATTTGGTGCTAAAACGGAGGTGTGTTAAACAAAACTGGTTCAGGAAATGATCAGCACTGCAGCCCGCAGTCACTGCCCTGAAGGCAGCATCAGATAACACAAAAACACAGAAATAAATGAGCAGTTTTTCACCAGCTCACTTTTCAAGGATGAGTTTTTACATTAGACCCATGTAGGCTGAGCCAGACTATACCCCGCATGTATTATACAGACGCCTGGAGGCAAAACAGCTTAGATCGATCTGAGGAATAAACAGGTCAAGACCAAAGCGTTGATGAAGCAGACATTGATCTGACCAATCCCACGGGACCCTGGAACAGCATCCACATCCAATGTTTCTCAAGTGCTTTTATTTCATTCCCCTGAAATAAGTCAAGTGTTTCTCTGCATGCTCAGCGGAAAGTAAATTTGAATTTCTATTACGGAGTTTGTCCTCCCAGCTGAGACACTATTGGGTATATCTCTGATCTGATCAGGGACACACTTTGCAGTTTTTAACATAGGGGCCACCGATTTTTTCAACCAGACCATGAAGAAAAATACATAATACTAAAATATTTATACAAAATATGAAGATGTGAATATTTTTCTCAAATGTCAAGCTCGAGTTTCGAAGTTGTACATTATTTAGTAATGTTAATAAAAGGTTAATTTTAGCAATGCTTTAAATATCAGCCAGAAGCCATGAATAAAAACATATTTTGGGTTGCCAGGTTGGTGTATATCCTCCTCTAGCATTAACTTTGCTAACTTTATCTTTATGCTAAGCTAATCTACCTGGCTGCTGGTGCTACAGTGCTCCTTTAACTTACTTTGAATTTTAAGCTAATTGGCTTATTACTCATTTATAAAGCATTAATATGTGATTTGTAAATGTTAGTACTGCTATTAGTTATATAACGTGTGTCTTATTAAATGGGAACCAAATCACCTAACTGCAACCCCAGCAAATATATTTATTTTACCAAAGCAGACAGTCTTAGCCTGTAACACACACCACCCATTGTTCTATTAAATCCCACAGTAAATGAACATGAGGAAATATGGCCTCTAACACGCTCCCCGTCTCTTGATGTATTACTGATTCATGAGAGTAAATGAAGGGGAACATGTATTCTATGTGGGCGGACAGATAACAAGTTTCTCCTGCCATTTCCTTTTAACTCTCACCGTGGTGGCAGAATATTGAAGGGTTGTACGATTCCCCTTGTGAAAATGTCACTGTATCTTAACCTAGACGAATGTACAGGTTGGCTCGACCCTCTCTGCCCTTTTATTTAAATGTTCCCCTCTCCAACCCTCCGTCTCTTTAAGTGTAGAGGAAGTGTTTGGTTGCATTCGAGCGGAAATTGATTAGCAGAATGGTGAAGTCGGGAAGCTGCAGACTAACGCTGACGATGAGCACTTTACTTTTGTAACATCAGGAAAGACTACTAGACTGACTGGAGACTAACCTGACTCTGAGTGGCACCAGACGTGGGTTACAGAACAAGTGAATACAGAAATCAATGGACCTGCCGTGACCTTTAATGGAGAAGCTTTCGTCATGTCTGGGGATGTACAGCACAAAAGGATAAAGATGGGACAATGCAACAATAATAATAACCTTTATTGGTTTAGCACTTTTCAATGTAGAAATGCATGTTTATAATAGGTCTTTGGTAGAGATTTAAAGGAAATCACTAAGGTAGCAAGGCAGGATGGCTGTTCCAGAGATTCAGGACCCTGAGACCAAATACATAACTTCCTTTAGTTTTGGAGTTAGAGTTTTGTACCAGGATCTGAGGTTGAGTGCAGGTACATACAGTATGCCACACGAAAAGCCGTGTGAATGACACAATAATACGCAAGGCAAAAGCGTGTACGTTCTTGCTTTGGGTGTGTCATTTTCAGACTATACAGACTATATGGCGTGTGAGAGGGGAGGCAGATGGGTCCAACAAACACATAACTTTCCACCACGAGTTTTGTTTTGTAAGTTACATTAGTAGCGTTTGTGACGTGTTTTTTATTGACATTTATGACTTGTTTTCCGTACTTATGTTATGTTGTTTCTGTACATATTGTACTTAATTTACATACTTATAACTAAGAAGTTTTGTTGCTGAAACCTAAAAAAAACCCTACAAAATCTCATAGATATACAGTATGTTGGAGCCACACCATGGACTGCTTACACTAGGTATAAGGGAGGGTTATCAAATGTATCATTCAATTCTGACGACTTAAATGACATAAACAGGATTATTTCTGATATTTCTTCATTGAGTTGGATAATCTCAGTCTGACAGTTGTTTACAGACCTCAAACTGCTGGTAGTTCATGATTTTACAGCTACATAGAGTTGAATGTCATCAGCATAACAATGAAAAGAAACATTATGATCACGTATTATATAAGTGGGAGCATGTAGATAAGAAATAGAAGGGGACCTAGGGCAGAGCCTTGAGGTACTCCACAGTTCAGAGGGGCAGTACATGAGTTGAATTACCAGGAGTAACTGTAAACTGGCTGTTTGAGAGGTAGGAGATGAACCACTTGAGACTAGCGTCTGCAAGTCCTTCAATGTCTCTTAGATGACAAATTAAGATATTATGATTATCTGTATCAAATGCAGAGCTTAAGTTGAGGAAAATCAGTGCAGCCTCAACAGTAAGGAGGAGATCAGGTGTCATACTAAGTGGAGCATACTTAGAAAACCTATGCTGTTGATGTTTAACAGAAGTTTAGGTTTTCGAAATTGGTCTATACAATACTCTGACTATACAAAATACCACTGTATCTTATATGTGGTAACCTAGAGGTGTACACTGTATATTTTTATCTCCAGACCGCTGGAGCAGAAGTGTTTTGTGTGCAGTTGTTGCAGTAGTGCTGGCCAGCTGAGGCTGTCTGAGCAAATCTCTGTATCAACACTGGCAGCCTGCGAGATAGATCCAGCCACAGTAGGTTTGTTATCCAGTATCAACTCTATCCACTGCAGTTTAAATACTGATTGAATCACCAGCGTATCCCAAAACATAATTTCATTAAAATTATTCATTAAAAGACACATTCTTAGGTTTTGTTCTGACCTTGTAAGCTTGTAAAGTCTCTTTGCCTGCACTCCATTTCAACATCATAAACCCCAGATGTTTTATTTTCTACCTCGGGGGTTTACATAACTATTGAACAGCAAGGACCCTTGTTCAGTGCGTACAAGTTAACAACATCCCCGAGGAAAGACATGCTATGAAAAGCAATTAAACAGCCTGCCTGAACCCGCATTTAAGCAGCCAATAGTTTGACATACGAGTCTGCTCCTATTAGATTCCTGCACTGATGTATTAGTTGCTCCTGAGGATGTCAATAAATGGATTTCCCTCAGTTGTTTGCTTTTAAATGAGTCCCGATGCAGGGGGACGCTCTTGTTTCGCACCATGTTTATGCAGCTACGCTATCCTTTGAAGTTGTTTGTGCCTGAGCTGGTCCAAGAGGATACGCACCACTGCCTACGAGCATGGCAGCCACATCAGAGGGAGCGAGATGAGACATTTTGTTGTTTATGTTGTTATCATTTCACGGTGATGGACTACAGTGTACGCTGTGGCTTTAGAGACGCTAGCTGTGCCCCTGGGCCTGCGGCCAGCCGAGCAGCCTGTGGGTGGATCTGTGCCCACGGAGCCGGGAGGCAGCGGATTTGGAAGGAAGTCTGAAGTCGTCTTTACTCTGTCTCATTAAAAGCACATTAGAGCCCACCCTCCCCCAGCACCACCCACTCAGCTACACTGCCTACCCTGCCTGACTTCGTCTCACGGAACAGCTCTTCCTTCACAATCATAGCACACATAGGTGAGGACTCCAGCACAAGTAGGAAAACCCTCCTATAAATAAGTCCAAGAGAACAAACGTCGATGCACATAATCAGTTTCATTACAGTAAAGAGCAGAAGCTGCGCAGTAAACCCTCTGAAGTCACAGGAGTGGGCGAGCGAGTGTGCCAAGAAGCTGCAGATGCAGTCAGACTTCCCTGGCATTTTTAGATGCTACCGTCAGAGTCAATAATGTTTGAGTGCTGAAAGGTTTAGACAATGAATACATTAGTCGATTCGACATAAAATGAATCAACATCAATTTTATAATCAATCATTTGAGGAACTTGTCAAGCAATAAAGGTCAAAGAGATAATGGTTTCAGCTTCTGGGTATGAGGATTAGCTGTTTATATCATTGTAAATTTAATATCTTTGAGTTTTGACTGTTGGTCAGACAAAACAAGCAATTTGAAGATGTCAACTTCGGAGGATGGAAATGGTGATGGACATCTTTCATTGTTTTCTGACATTTTCAGGACCAAACCTGGTGTTCCCTGCGTTTTTAGCCTTGGCTCTAGAGATGGCAATGTCCGTCTTTAAGTCTTGGTCAGTCCACCACTTTGGGCCAAACCGACATATCTCACCTGAAAACGTCTTATTCAGCGTTCAGTTGTACCTAGCTCCACCCTCTCGTGTTAATTCTGTTTGCAAAAAAACTAAATGCCGACTTACGAATACAGTAAGCCGTTCAAAAGAGAAAAATGAAAGAGCGGGTACGGATGCTTCGGCAGATCAAATTTAGAACAAGAAAGACGGTGAAATTATTAGAGAGAAAAAGAAAAAGAAAAAAGAAAGTAGGCCAAGAAATAGAAAGAGCAAGAAAGTGAGAGGCAGTGAGCCACAGTGAGGATATGAAGGAGGGAGAGATGAATTATAGCCTACTCCCGGAATCAATAATCGTGCGAATCACAGCCCCGGTGTGCTACAGATCTTTTTCTTTCCCTTAACCGAGCAGAAAGGGTGACAGATGTGCAAAGAGCGCAGCCGGACGAATTTTTAACGCTCCCAGACAGACCAGAGAGCGGAGAGACAGATGTGGGGATAATCCTCGCTGTGCCTGAAGAGGCAGAGGAACGAGCAAAGGCAAACAGGATTAAGACAAAGACGGGATAAACCTTTAAACAGAACAATTTCCTCCTGTTTGCTGATTTATTTTAAACAAAAGCCTCCCGTGCTTCCACTTCATTGTCATTTGTTTGGCAGATGTCTAAATGCCAGTAAAAACAAAAGGAGTCTAATGCACTTACTCCCCAGTGCTACTCTGAGATGCATGCAGCTTCCTTATAGCTCTGCTATGCATATTTAACACACTCTGGTATATGCAGAACATTGTGTCTCAGATTGCAGTGAGGCAGTGAGGCAGTGAGGAATACAATGATCCAACCTGACGTAAGTGTGATAGTTATAGTAGTATTTTTCCTTAAGATGGATTCACCTCACACCTGTTGTATGAATGTCATTCGGACTGAAATAGATGATCACTTGCCTTTTTCTCTCTCATTTCTTGCCCATTTGTGTCCTTCTATAGTCTGTTTGCCATCCATCATCTGCACTTTCATCCTCCTGTCCGTTACGCACGATATTTCAGAAGACATTTATCACATTCTGACAAAACTTAATGAAAAGTGAAGAAGAGTTAGATGAGAAGGTAGATACAACTTGTGCGTACAATGAATATAAAGCTAGTTAGCAAAGTAACTAAATCCAGCTACCAGCACCTCTAAAGCACCTTTAATTAACATGTTGGTCAGGAGCCTGTTCATATTTAAAGAGAAACTCCACCAATTTTACACATCATGGTCTAAATTGCCTCAAGTGATGTCACTAGCGTTGGTCGGGCCCATAGACTGTATATAAGAAGTGGACGTAGTCACCGTGACGTCACCCATTAGTTTGTAGACTGCCGCTTTAAAGCCTCAAGTTTGGCATTTTGGCCGTCACTTTTGGGGTTTTTGGCCGTCGCCATCCTGTTTTTTTGCAACCAGAAGTGACACGAGAGGGTGAAGCTCAGTACAACCGTATGCTGAATAAGACATTTTTAGGCAACCTAAAATGTCACAATTGACTTTGATGAACTGAAAGTGACACACTTACAAGACGAAAACACGGACAACTCTGTTGTAGCAACCTGTCAATCACAAGGTAGCCACGCCCTAAAGCATACCCTGCTTTATGGTATATTTGAATCTAAATGGGACCATAATTTACTAAATGAACATCATTTGAATGAATTTATTTTTGCAACCAGAGGAGTCGCCCCCTGCTGGCTATTAGAAAGATTGCAGGTTTAATGCACTTCCACATTGGCTTCACTTCTCAGAACTGGAGGTTGCCCATTGGTCGGATCTGACGCTTAAGGAAATGAGAAAAAATCTGGATGTGTGGAGTTAGAAAGAAGTGAGCTTAGACGTCTGTAACCCAATCCTCATCTCTGCTTGAGGTGAGGATACATTAGCTGCTACTAACATAACACACCCGAATTTCCTGCAGAACTGTCAGTGGTCAAGTTGCATTGTGGGTTATGTAGACGCAGGATTTTGACAAGGAAGAAGAATACGTGAGGGGAAAAAAGGCAGTATCTCTGTTTCTGCTGCATCAACATCTTTTTTTAAAAAGCCGTCTATCGTAACGATGTTACCTGAGTCAATAATGACTGGCTGCAACATTAGAGAAAGGCAATAGTGAAGTGGCATCGAGGGACAAACCCCGGAGGGCCACTGCAAGAGTGGGCTGCTGGGCCGTCAAAAAATCCATAATGTCTTCACCGATTCTGTGTCTGTCTCTTGTCCGTCTCGTGTGCCTGTCATTCGGGGTGCGCCGGGCTTTTAAGCAAATTTTCATAGAGACCAAACGGTTGAATTACAACTTCCATGTCTGTCATGTGATGCCATTGGGCTCAAGAAGAGTTTTCCCATATACTAACATCGGGAAAGAGACGTCTGTAAAACAGCGGTAAATTTTTTTTGAGGTAAATCAGCTTCCCAGTACGAACACTTGAATAGCCCTTATTTAAATTGTTAGGTCCTAAAAGTTGTAAGAAGCATCAAGAGTTATTTCCCTTCCTCCGTTCATGTGAATGAGACCCAGTCCACGGCTGGACCGAGGGCTGGGAGGCGGAGTTAAAGGAAACGTTAGTGCGCCTGCTCTATGGGCCCACTGGATGCGAAAGATCGCCGGATGATCCGGGTACTTTATCACTCAGCAGTTGAGCCATTTTGGCTTCATGCGCCACTGAGCAACGTCATAGGAATGAATGGGAGCCCGCCTCCGACGCTGTATGCTCTTTATACATCCATGATGAGAACGTGCTGCGTGCGTGATCAAGGGCTGGGCTCACTGGCCAATCACAACCAAGTTACGAAGTTAAACTTTTTGAATTATTCCCAATACACCAGTGAGTTCTCATGTTTTTTTTGTTTTTTTAAATGTACTCATCAGCTCAAGTGGCCTATTCATGTGGCACCCACAACATTTCAGACACATGTGACCTGATTTTAAAAAAATTCAAAGAACAAGATGCATCGCTCTCCTGAATCTCTGTTTACAAAATGACACTGAAACAACAACCCCAGCTCAAAACAAGGTGACATATCTGTTACTAATTGGCCCCACCTGAAGGGCAACCTTTTCTTTTTTGCCGTGTTCACTCTGTTTTCCAGACATTTATTTATTTATTTCTCATCTTTGATGGTTGTTTCGTCCTTAAAGACTTAGAGAGCTGCCTTAGAGATGGCTTTACGGGAAAGAAGTGACACCCGAAACTGAAAACAGCTGGTGCTTTTGGGTGAACGACATTCGGCCCAGGAGACAGAATTTGTTGCTTGAGGGACTTAGACCGAGACACATTTAAATGCAAATTCTCTTCTTTACATTATTGATTGCTACACTCTCCACACTCTACTGGTGCTGGATGCTGTTTGCTTTTTTTGCGTGCTTTGCAGTTCCCCTGTACTTGTGGGACAGCGTGGCACCCCATTACAATCAATAGCCCCAGTATCATTAAGTAAAGATCGTTTGTCTTGATGCACTTTTTGGAAAACTAACTGCCAGCGTTGAAGAATTAGCGCGCCATTTTGTGCCTCAGAGATCGACCTTAAAGTGTTAGAACTTTGTTTTTTTCTCTTCTTTCAAACAGTCTCAAAACAACCCTGAAGAAGAAACTGTCCGGTGACGTCGTCAACCTGTCAGGCATCCCGCTGTCTGGCCGAGACGTCAACCGCGTGGCCTTCTACCTCCAGAGCAGCAGCGACGCCGTGTCGGCTGTGGACCTGAGCTTCACCGAGCTGCAGGACGAGAGCTTGCGGCTGCTGCTGCCGAACCTCGGCTGCCTGCCGAAACTGACCATACTAGCCGTCAACGGCAACCGCCTGACAATGGCCATCCTGAAAGACCTCACAGACGCGGTAAAGGATCCTAAGAAGTTCCCCAGCCTGGCCTGGGTCGACCTGGGCAACAACTTGGACATCTTCACCGTGCCGCAGCCGCTGCTCGTGGCCCTGCGGCGCCGCTTCGGCTTACGCAGCAGCCTCCCCACCATTTACGAGTACAGGGAGGCGCAGGCGTTCGGCGGCTACACCCCCAACATGGAGACATCTGTGGAGGAGCCCAGTCTGTACGAGGAGGGAGAGGGAGAGGAGGATGATAAAGAGGAGGAGGAGGACAGGCTGGAGCTTCGAGCCTGGGGCTTCGGAGAAGAAAACATGTCAAAAAATGTGCCGCTGCACTTCTGTGGGAGGTGATCGCCCAGAGCTGCTTTCTTTTAGACTGGCTGCCCCTCATTTCCCTCAGTACCACCTCGCCCCGAGTCTAGCCTCCTCTGTTAGCAGCTGCTTACACTGACCCACGTGTTTCTTAATATAACTTTAAAAATAAGTGTGTCCCTCCGGATGCTCCGACTACTGATGCAGGCAGCTCTGTGGTTTTACAGACGCTAAGAATTTACTTATGGATTGGTTTAACCTTCACTTATTCAGGAGAAGTTGAACTGAACATGTGTGCTGTTTCTTTATGTTCCTGTTTTGCTTCCCATTATTTACCACTGGGGGTTAAGTGCCTTGCACAAGTGCACCTCAACAGTAGCGGTTGAGGGAGGGGGGAGCGCTATGAGTTCACAGTCCCCAAGCACATGTACCCAGCTGGTCTCTCTGACAACTTCACCCCTGCTGCCCCATTTCTGAGACAAGTCTGAATAAGTCAAAGTAACTAAATAAGAAATAGTTTAATTCCAACTGACTTTTTGCTATTATACATGTTTTTAGTCAGAACTCAACTGCAGAGACATTGGCCCTGTTCAGCCCTGGCACTAACATGCGTCCTTAGTGATCCGAGCACATGTGGACAGCTTTAAGTGCGTCTGTTCACACCTGTTAATAGAATGCGTCTCCACATGCGTCTCGTGTGACCACTTGTGATCGGATCTCGCTTCCCCGCTCAATATGCAAATAAACACGTAGTAAACACACGGCTAATACAGCAGACTTTGTAATGTAATATTACATGAATGTCAGTAGTAATATCCTACCTATTTGTGAATTCAGGTACATTTTATTAACATCAAAATATAAGGTTATTGTACCAGCGGTCCCCTGGGACCTCTGTGCCACCGACACCGCCGCCTTTGCCAGGCAACAGCGAGGTACAGAGCTTCAGATAGCCGGGGATGAGTGCGAGCGAGCTACATGCAAAGCACCGGAACAAAAAACACCGACACATGTCCGTCAGTATGATAATAATGCACTTTGTGTGCCTAGTCTGATAGTCTGTAGCTATGTAGCCTATAGATAAAATGTGTTTTAATAAAATACAGTTGTACCGACTGGATACAGTAGAGTACAGAAGCCATTTCCATGCCGCGAGGCAGACAAGCGCTCACGTCTGCCCGTCTATTCATATGAGACTGCGGATCCCAGCGGGACGTCAGTTGAGTAGGCGGTCCTTAATGTGGCCCAGGACACATTCGCATACACACTGCTAAAAGACTGTGATCATATGTGGCCCAGACCACCTCTGAATGTGGTTTGAGTGATCGGATCTCAATGCGTCTTGAGTGCGTTCACACCTCTA
Source organism: Sebastes fasciatus (assembly GCF_043250625.1). Lineage (NCBI taxonomy): Eukaryota > Metazoa > Chordata > Actinopteri > Perciformes > Sebastidae > Sebastes > Sebastes fasciatus. The sequence continues at coordinate 21,293,975 of NC_133813.1, forward strand.
CTTAGAGCTATCCACTTGTGATCAGTTCACTGAGGTCGTATGTTAATACCAGGTCTGAACAGGGCCGTTATGTTTACATAACACGTGCTTCCAGGTTTTTTTTTTAAACTGTTGGGACACAGAATTAATTGAGTGGCGAGTTACGGTGAGTAATTTAATCCATTTTAATTTAAACTTCCAGAGGCTTCAGTAAGCGTTGATATACTGGTGCTGCGTGAAGAAAAACCTCAGCCTGACACACACACACATGCAGACAACACACACACACACACGGTGTTTGGGCATGAGCTGCCGATGAACTGATTACTGCCTATCAGGTCTTGTTAGGCCCCTTTAGTCACAGATGGTGAGCAGAGAGGATCTATTTTTTCCCTCAACAAATAGGACTAGTCCCAGATAATTTCGTTCACAGGTGGTTTGTGAATGACTATTTCTGAATCAGACCAACGAGAAAGATGCCCACTCGCTTTTTAAAAGGCAAACACAGACAATGAAACAGCGCTGCTTTTATCTTTTCTTCTGTGGTGCTACGGCGTGCACAGAAATCTTTGTTGTGGCATGAGTTCCTTTTTTGACTATAGACTTTTTTTTTAGATGTGTAGTACTCATCCTTTTGTATTGATTTTTAAAAAATGAGCATGACTGTTAACTGTAGCAACATCAGATCCCACAGAGAGAGAGCATGTTTATGTACATTATTATTATTATTATTACATAAATTGAATTCTTTTGGGGGGATTTGATAAAAAATTGCTGCATAACACAACTGCCCACTTTATCCTGCCTACAGATGTTAATGCGGCCTGTTCTCTCTCCATGCTATTATTCAGGAAAATCAGTTTGTTTACAGGGATATTAATGAACAGGATGCTGCGTGTGTGTGTGTGTGTGTGTGTCTGTGTGTGTGTGTGTATGAGAGCATAATTAGAGTGTGTTGTGGACACGCAGAGTAAATTACTACCTTTGTTCGTAGAAATGAATTGTTTACTCATTTGCACTTTAAGGACCAATCCGTCCCTGAATGCACAAGCTTTGTTTTCATGGGTTGTTGTTGTTTTTAATATGAAAACAACTCACTGAGTCACCCGCAGCATAAAATATATGTTCTATCTCAACTTTTTCATTTGATAGACAAATCATCAGCCTTCATACAAATCACCGTCATGAAAACAAATCAGTTGTAAAGTTACTTCATTTAGATTTTTGGCTCATTAAATCATGGCTGGCTTTTAAAGTCAAAGTGATGTTTTCCTGCTGTTGCTTCTAAAATAAACATGATTTGAATAACATTGGCTTTTGTGGAGTTTTGGTATTATACTATCAGTGCACTATCAGTGACATTGGCCTTCAGTCATGTAGTTAAGCTTAATGGACGCCTATAAAGACGGACTTGATTCCAACCAACGTGCTTCATTAATATCCACCATATATATAAGCATCACTTCCTTGCTGAGTTGGGTTGATTGAAGGTCTGTGTTTGGGTTGCAGCGAGTGGATGAGTGAGTGAATGCGCAGGGCGTTTAGTTATGTTTATAACAAAATAAAGAAGCCATAGTTGGACGCATGCCTCAACGTGTTAAAAAGCTTAGGCCTTATAGTTCATCAAAAAACGAAAACGAAAACAAACTTAATCGTTTTTGCTTGCCAGCGGTTTTCTTCTCGGCGTCCTGACGTCACACACCTGAGTCACCTGTGTTTCTAAATGATGACGGATGCGCGGTGATTACGTCATTTAAAAGTCAAACTGTGACGCATTTTAGTTGAGGTTCATTAACAAAACAAACAAAAATGGCTACTTGGAGAAAAATAGTGATAGACAGCAGATAGAGATGTGTTAAATAATGACAAATCCCCGTCATTTAACGAGATGGGGGAGAGCGGGGTCAGTTGGTACACTTGTATTGACACCAAATAACCTTCCATTACTCACAGACTACCAAACAGTAATGAAAATAAATTGATCCCTGAACAGATAAAGGTATCTGATAACAATTTTTTCAAGTTTTTTAAAGCCCAACCCAAATGTGAAAGGTATAAATGTATAAGGAATTCTGCCTCCCCGGGTCGGTTGGGACACCTTGTTATAGGCTAAAAAAATAAATAAATAATAATAATAATTTAAATTGAAAAAAAATGTCACTTGTTCACATATATCTTTGAGGGAAAAAAAACATTTTGTAAATTGTAGATATTATTATATTTTCTTAAATTACTGAAATATGGAATTCGCCCAAAAAAGGTGTTTCTGACTGGCTGCCACTTGCCTAAAGATTCACTCAGTGACTTCACAGTGGGTCTTGTTCAATTAGGAAATGAGTATGAGCATGGTGAACGGCATGGGCATAGTTACTTTCCTGCTTGCTAAAAAGGCACCGTCCCAACCGACCCCGCTCCTATATGAGTGGATATAAGGCCAATTCCAAAGAAAAAGCTCTGTTCACTCGGATTGGGATTTATTAATTCAAAGATTTGATCCTGAAATGTAGCTACTGGCATAAATCTGCATTAAGTTATATTTTTGGCCACTTGGGGCAGCGCAATAAACTGTGGTTAACACAAATCTGACATATTGATATGTCAAACAGTTGCTTATTAACACGTCCAGCAGATATAGAGCAACATTAGCATTAATTTAGATTCATGTTTCTGTACACCTGATGAATGCAAGTCAAATATTCACTCTCCTTTTAGCTTGTTTTCAGTCTCCACCAACTCCTGAGAGAAATATCTGACTCTATAGCTGCTGAATGCTCCACTACTGTAGTTAGTGCAGCTTTCAAAAAAATATATATATATATATATATATATATATATATATATATATATATGTTTACATGAATTGCAAAACTTTGTGTAATTCTAGAGATTGCTGTAAAACAAAACTTTATTTGGGGTCATGATGAAATCTTCACATTTAACATCAACCCTTCTTTTAAGGTTTTAATTGCTATACTGCATGTATAACAGGGCCACCATGACTGAGAGTCTAATCTATAATAATATATATAACATGTTCATATTCCATTATATTCTATATGATTTAGATATTAAACAAAGAGAGTTGGGGCTTAATCTAACATTTAATGTTAACAAAGATGCTTCTGTATCCCTCCATCACACATAGTTTGGACAACATATAAAGCCCTGAAAGTTAGTAATTGCTCTGATACTCCAGGGACGCATTAGAGATAGTCTGATGACTCTTGGGTTTCGCAGCAGCTGGTTTCCATGTCAGCATTTTAATATCGAGTGTGGATGAGAGCGGTGCCCTGCATGGACCTGTCGGGGGCAGAAAAACATCCACATCCTGCTGACTTGTAGCTGCTCTGCTAGCGAGGCATTTTCATGTTCACAGGGGGAGAGAGCCTGAGGCCATCCATCTTCCATCCCGACTCGTCCCAATAGAAGGAACGGAGGAGTGTCGGATAACAGAAGATCCTGCTCTGGTTTGGTGCCAACACTCAAACACCCTGCAGACCTCTAGCGGTTTAAGTACCTCATGTCTGTGCTGTTTCTCAGACATAAACAGCATCTCCTGTGCAGCAGTAACAAAGCATATTCCCTAATGTATAATATACAAGTACAGCTTTGGGGTACCACAAACTACAGCCTCCAGAATGACCATAAAGTTGACTCAAGACTTCATTAGAACACAAGTTCAAAGTTCTTGACCTTGGAAACAGCAGTTTCAGCAACCACAAGGTCCCTTTAGTACTGTATAGCTGTCCCAGAGCTTTCAGATATCAGATAATCTGCATCAACAACAGATAGAGTTTGCCAACTTGGAGAAGTTCATAAATGCTCAGAAACAATTGAAACTCCATCTGCTAATGAAGATCCCTTGACATGATCAGAAGCTCCAACAAATGTACAAAACAGGCCTTGTTTTCTCAACACAGTTTCAACAAACAATTAAGCTTTTAAATGCACAACTGATTTAAATCTTTTGGCTTTGATCACAGTGCTCCTCAAACGTCTGACTATTTTACTACTGAAAAGGGGCAACACGAATTTGCAGGGTATGTGCAAAACATGTCTGTTTTGACCTTTTCCTCAAAACAACTGAATATACCTCCTAGTAGGGGAGAGTATGTAATGCAATTCATCCTGTCACAATATCAGATTTTCACTACACAAAAGAATTCACGGTAACAATAATATTGGGATATCTAGAAAATTTGACAGAAAAAATAAATAATGCAATCATTCAAATGAATCTTTAACTTTGTTTATTGTGCTTTCTGTCTCTTTTTTGGTAAATTAAGTGTGTAGGGATGTGGAGAGAGAGTCTGTAACTATAACTGTACAAAAGCATGATTTAAGAGATGCTGGATTATTTACACAATATTATGTATATTATTAACATGACATCAATATTTATTTTTTTAAATATCATGGTTACCATCAGTACATCACGACACCCCTAGTTGTACTGCAGTATTTGTGGTAACACTTTCACACAGGTGAAAATTAGCAAGTAACCTATTTGAAATTTCTTTGGAATTACTGCCAAATTACGTCAATATTTACCTCAAAATGTATAGAAAATTACTTTATTATAAACATAATTTAATAATTATATGCTAAAATAGCACATAATCGTTAAAATAGGGCCCTTAGGCTTGAGAAGCGGCTGCTCTTCATCGGAGGTGGAAAACCAAAACTAATAGAAGACACTTCTGATCAGGCACAAATCTCACCATTATGTGACTTATTGTCTACACAAATGTAACCCGGTAGCTAATGTCATGATTCAGGGAGTTTTTTAAGAAATTTCAATCAAGTTATTTGTTAATTATTATCTATTTATCAGCAGACATGGAAATAAAGCATATCAATTAACTTTCTATTCTTTTCCTGGAAATGTATTAAATAAACTACCAGCTATTGGGAAATAGCGGAATATAATTATTAAATAATGTTTATAATAGTAAAAGTAATTTTCGATACTTTTTGAGGTAATTATTGGGGTTATTTGGCAGTAATTCCAAAGAAACTTCAAATAGGTTCCTTGCTAATTATCATCTAATTACCATGCAATTTGCGGACCTGAAAAATGAAGCGTTACCGTAATTGTTATTGTGACATAAAGAGGTTCGTTGACCTCTTCTTGTGTAGCTACATGTAGCACCACATGAAAGGAGAATGTAATTAACATTTCATCTCAAGCAAATGTTTCACTCCTTGTTTACTAAACCAACAGTCAAGTCATTATTCACTGACCTGGTTATTCTTAGACATGGGATGTGTGCAGTGACAGGCCACAGGTCAGCACATGCAGTGCTGTAGGAGGCAGAGGAAATGTTTTCATTCATTTACCCTCCTGTTTCTTCCTTCCTGTGGTTTGACCTCAGTGCAAACTCTCTCTCACTACATCTTCCTCTTAATGACAGCAGCTCAGCTACAGGAGCAGCTCATAAGACCATAATGCAGTGTGTGCTGGAGCGCCATGCTCAGAAGCAGACAGTAGTGGAAGAAGTACTTTATACCACAACGTAAAAATACATTGGAGATATTACTTTATATACAGTTAGGTAGTTCAGTCCAGTGGCTCCCAACTTAGGGGTCAGGCCCCTGTAAGGGGTCGCAAGATAAATCTGAGGGGTCGTGATGATGATAAATGAGAGAGAGGCTGCTGCACAAATCTGTTCTCATTTTTGGGACTTTTCTTTGCTGTTTATTTATTTGAACTCTTTTTGGCTCCGAAAAAAAGTTATTTAAATGAAACCATCTGAGAAGTTTGAACACAATTCACATCTGAAACATGACAAGGGGCCCAAACACACTGTTTTTTCTTTCGTTTTTGTAAAGGGCCACAAGCCAAAAAGTCTTTCACAATGTATTGTTTTTTATAAAGTTATGTGTTCTTGTATGTAAGATCTTAATCAGAATAGTAACTAATTACAGTATAGCTGTCAAATATAATAATGAGCAATAAAAAGAACAATATTTCCCCTGAATTAGTTGAGTAGAAGTATAAAATAGCATAAAATGTGTCAAGTGAAGTACATTCGTCAAAAAAACTAATAACATTAGTTACATTACAGATTCAGTTTAATAACACAAAATATGATCAACAAATAATGATGTATTATTATAGATTAAGATAAGATTAGATAAGATCCCTGAAGGAAGAAATCCACAAGCTACCCATCATAAAATCATTAAAATAAACTCCACTTTTACCAGCTATCAACATTAAAGTGGTGAACACATTAATGCATCAATAATTATAATCCAATAATATAATATACATTAGTACATTTACTTTTGGTACTTTAAGAATATTTTGATGTTGTTTATTTACTTTATTTAAGTAAATCTTGCTTCCATTGCTGATGTATGTATGTATATATATATATATATATATATATATATATATACGTATATATATGTGTGTATATATATATATACACACATATATATACATATATACAGTGGAGGAAATAAGTATTTGATCCCTTGCCGATTTTGTAAGTTTGCCCACTTACAAAGAAAAGAACGGTCTATAATTTTAATGGTAGGTTTATTTTAACAGTGAGACAGAATATAAAAAAAAAAAATCCGAAAAATCACATCATATAAAAGTTATAAATTAATTTGTATTTTATTGTGGGAAATAAGTATTTGATCCCCTAGCAACCAACAAAAATTCTGGCCCCCACAGACTGGTTAGATTAGTCCTCTCGCTTTAAGAAAGTACTCCGAATCTCAACTCGTGACCTGTATAAAAGACAACTGTCTCAACTCATTACCTGTATAAAAGACACCTGTCCACAATCAGATTCCAACCTCTCCACCATGGGCAAGACCAAAGGGCTGTCTAAGGACGTCAGGGACAAGATTGTAGACCTACACAAGACTAGAATGGGCTACAAGACCATCAGCAAGCAGCTTGGTGAGAAGGAGATAACTGTTGGTGCCATTATTCGGAAATGGAAGAAACACAAAATGACCATCAATCGCCCTCGGGCTGGGGCTCCACGCAAGATCTCGTCTCGTGGGGTAGGTAGGGTGAGGGATCAGCCCAGAAATACACGGGAGGAACTTCTTAATGATCTCAAGACAGCTGGGACCACAATCACCAAGAAAACCATTGGTAACACACTACGCCGTAATGGATTAAAATCCTGCAGCGCCCGCAATGTCCCCCTGCTCAAGAAGGCACATGTACAGGCCGGTCTGTTTGCCAATGAAGCTCTTTGGCATCAACTCGACTCGCCGTGTTTGGAGGAAGAGAAATGCTGACTATAACCTCAAGAACACCATCCCCACCGTCAAGCATGGAGGTGGAAACATTATGTTTTGGGGGTGTTTCTCTACTACAGGGACAGGACGACTTCACCGCATTGAAGGGAGGATGGACGGGGCCATGTACTGTGAAATGTTGGGCGACAACCTCCTTCCCTCAGCCAGGACACTGAAAATGGGTCGTGGATGGGTCTTCCAGCACGACAATGACCCAAAACATACGGCCAAGGCAACAAAGGAGTGGCTCAAGAGGAAGCACATTAAGGTCATGGAGTGGCGTGGCCAGTCTCCGGACCTTAATTCCATAGAAAATCTGTGGAGGGAGCCGAAACTTCGAGTTGCCAAGCGACAGCCTCAAACCTTAAGGATTTGGAGATGATCTGCAAAGAGGAGTGGACCAAAATCCCTCCTGAGATATACGCAAACCTGGTGACCATCTACAAGAAACGTCTGACCTCTGTGCTTGCCAACAACGTTTCTCCACCAAGTACTGAGTCATGTTTTGCTAGGGGATCAAATACTTATTTCCCACAATCAAATGCAAATCAATTTATAACTTTATATGATGTGATTTTCCGGATTTTTTTTTTTTATATTCTGTCTCTCACTGTTAAAGTAAACCTACCATTAAAATTATAGACCGTTCCTTTCTTTGTAAGTGGGCAAACTTACAAAATCGGCAAGGGATCAAATACTTATTTCCTCCACTGTACATATATATATGTATATATACACATATATACATATATATGTATATATACACATATATACATATATATATATATATATGTATATATACACATATATATATATATATATATATGTATATATACACATATATACATATATATATACATATATATATACATATGTATATATACACATATATACATATATATATATATGTATATATACACATATATACATATATACATATATATATATGTATATATATGTATATATATATATATATACATATATATATCAAAATATTCTTAAAGTACCAAAAGTAAATGTACTAATGTATATTATATTATTGGATTATAATTATTGATGCATTAATGTAAAGTAAAGTAAATAGTAAATATATATATATCTCAGTTTTCATTCTTATTACCATTGCCTATGTACTTTGCAGATGTGCCAGTCATGACAAATTGTTCTTCAGTCAAACACACACAATGAGCAGCAGATGGCTCTCTTTGTGAAAGCATAAACGCTCCATCTAGTGGCTCTTGTAGGCAGCACACAGAGCAGCAAGTGGGGCTTGTGAGTACAAGAAGCAGCTGAATGTTTTTTATAAACTGGAATTAAATCCTTGTTTCATCTGCACTGCCTGCATCTCTGTGGCCTCAGCAGGAGCACAGGCGAATAATTATGCAAGCATTTGAAGGAAATCAAATGACTGTGTTTCCTGGAATCATGAGAAACACTGAGCTGCAGTTTTGGCGTGAAAGTGAATTTCTGTCCATGTGTTTGACGGTGTGTGTGTGGTGGTGGTGGGAAGGGGGGGGGGGGGGGGTATTACTCAACTACATTTCTGTTTTTTATTGCTCTTGTTTCGCAATCCTGGAGACAGATGGGTGTTGGACTCTCTCCAAGAAAGGCCAATAATCCTCATACACAGTTTAAACTTGTCATCTGGTTCTCATCCAAAAGTCAGTTTGTAAAGTCTACTGACCGAAAGCCGCCCCCAGAAGTGCGGGGGATCCTAAATCACCCCCACGAAGGTGTCATGTCTTAGGTTTTGCTCTCTCTCGTTTGTTGCCGCATTTGTTTTTTTCCCACACATTTTCCAGTAAGTGTGTGAATTTTAAAAAGGTAATTTCCATGACATGGTTGTCTTTGTCAGAAACTGCATAACTTGAAGCAGACTGTGACGGAGGAAATTAATTATAAATTGTGCAATAGGGTGAACATGGGAGGCAGCTGTGAGAACAAAGCACAGATGCTAATGAGAGACAGTGTGGGAAGAAAATGAATATTCAAGATCGCTCAATGTGTCAAAACATGTCAGGCGTGTATGGAGCTGACATGCTTCGATTAATCAGAAAATAAATCAATAACAACAAATAACAACAGCTGGTTGCAGCTTCTCAAATGTAAAGAGTTGCTTTCCACTGTACAAACCACTGTGTCCAGTTGTCCAACTTTCCAAATTAACAATATGTATATATTCATAGATTCTGGATTTCCCAAAGAGGAAGAAAGAGCAGATGTAATTTTAAGAATTTTTAACAAAGTAATTGTTGCGGAAAAAACATCCCGATACGACTGTTGTCAGGCCAATAAATAGGTGTTAGCAGTCGCTATAAGCACCATAGATGTGGGTCAGTAGAGGCCTACTACGCCTATTATGTTGTAAAAGTGAAAGTGAAACGTAAAAGCATCTGAAAACTGAATGAAGTGTTAAGTTTTGAAAGGCTTCTTTAGGTTTAGGCAATAAAACTACAACTTCTTTAGGTTTAGGCAACAAAACTACAACTTCTTTAGGTTTAGGCAAAGAAAAACAGGTTTAGGCAACAAAAGTACACTTTCTTTAGGTTTAGGCAACAAAACTACTTCTACTACAACTACACATTGTTGGTTTCACACAGGATGCGAACTCTGGTCTCCTGGGTGAAATCGTGAAATCGTCCCTGACCTCCAACCCTTATAGAGTTTCACACTGGCTGTTTTCGAAACCGCATACTGCATACTACTGAGGAGCGCAGTATGCAGTATACAGTAGATACTGTATACTGCGTTCCTCAGTAGTATGCAGTATGTGACAGTTAAAGTGATGTATTTAGCAGTATGCTAGACGAGGCTTAAGCCTTCAAACCAGCTCTTAAAGCACAGGACAAAAAAAACTAACTTGTACCACTATTACAATATTATCAAAAAATACAACTTTGATTTTGTTGTTTATGTTGTGCTTGTTTACTTTATAAGATACTGCAGGTTTAAACTATTTATTCTGACAGCTCATAAAGAAGTCCGACAAACAGGATCATCAACGAGGAGAGACGGGAAATATAAAACATTCATCCACAACGTTTACTTTACTCAAACTGCTTTTTCAGTTACAGCAAAAGGACTGATCTCCCTCCAGATATTAGAGACATGTTAAAAAAGTGTCATGTTGTGTCATCAGGAACCTCTCTGCCCCGTCAGAAGCTGCTCCTTCCCTCTCCTCTTCTCTCTCCTCTTCCCTCTCCTCTTCTCTCTCCTCTTCATCTCCTCTCATCTTCTCTCGCCACTCTGCTGCTCTGCAGCCGCTCTGTGAGCGTCACTGGCCGGCTCTCCAGCGAGCTACGCCCGCGGGTGATTGTGGAGCTTTTTAACTCGAAAAAAGGCAAATAAACACAGGTTCCTGTTAATTTATAATGGACATCTGTGTTGTGATATTTAAACAAACTATCCGTCAACAAGGAAATCAAAGCCTCTCGTCTACAGACCGGTCTCTAGAGAGCTCCAGCAGCTCATAGCGGTCTCTGAGCGTGACTACCCGGCTTGCTGGCAGCGACCCGGGCAGGCGCTCGCTGGCTGTCACGGTATTCTGTGGAGCTTCTAAACTCCGACAACGGTGGAACAAATGTTCGATTCGCCATCTAACTTCGTAAAACTGCCGATATTAATAATCTACACAGTTGATTTCTCGCCTCAAAAACTTTCAGAAGTGAATTTAGTGATGAAATGGCTACAGAAAACGTAAAAAACAAGCAGCTTTTGGCTGCTGTTTTTATACCCGTAGCCTGTGCTGTTCCGGCGCTTTGCATTGTGGGATACAGTAGGCGAGATAGACTGGTCCGATGCATACTGGAGAATTTTTCCAAATCAGTACGTCATCCGGGTATTTCTGGCATACTGGAGATTTTGCTTTTGTTCGCATACTGCATACTACATACTACATTTTGGCCAAATCAGTACGTACTACTAGTATAGTATGCGGTTTCGAAAACAGCCACTATCTATACTACAGCACCTGACTTCCTCTTCTGCTCCTGTCATAATTACTACGGGCGCTAGAGGTCGCTGTCATGTTCTTTTATACCTTCTTTCAGTGATCTACCATGTGAATGGGTGATAAAACCTACTAGTGGGTGTAGTAGGCTCCTATTGACCCATATTTATGGTGCTTATAGCGACTGATAACTCCTATTTAATAGCCTGACAACAGTCTATTCAACTGAAAAACCATATCAGACACAAATTATTACAAGCAGAGTATTTTTGTATGTCTTAAAACATGTCTGGAGGGGATCTACAACAGACTAATCAATAATAGATATAGTCATTAATTGAAGCCGATGCTCTTTAACATTTCTTTCAGCTAGAAAAAAGGTCACTTTTGTCACTTAAAACATTGAATGTGTTGTTAAAAAGCCAGTGATGTAGAAGGATATTACATTTTCTGTGAAGCCGTGAGAGGAAACTGAAAGTCAAACAGACAAATGTGCAGGAAAATGAAGGAACAAGAGTTGACACAAACAAAACTCCCACTCTGGTGATAGGTCAAGAAGATTGGACAAGAAACAGAATATGAAACAGTAGACAGGAGACAGTAACAGGACCAGTGGTGTTATTTCTATTTAGTAAGGCAGATGTTTATTCTAGCTGTTTATATTTTGGTGAGCCAGGATGAAAACGTCTCTTTTTCTTATTTATTTATGATTTGGCTTCAGCCACCGGCCTTTTCCCGTAACAGTTCTCTTCCTCTTCTTTTTCTACTTACTCATTAGGCTCAGAGTAATCTTTCACAGAATAAATGTTGATCAAAAACAGCATATGTGTTTGAGTACACTCCAATTAGCTATCATTTTACTGGCATCTTCACAACCAAACTACCAACAGCTGGAGAGAACTATTTGATCATTCTGTCCAATAACGATCGCACTCAAGATTATAATGTTTCTCCATAAGGTCTATGGTCTGACATAATCATGTAAAAAGTTTGTATATAGGGTCACTTGGCGGCATCTAGTGGTGTGGTTGCAGATTGTAACCAACTATACCTCTGCTTGTTCGCCTTGCTCAGAGTACATCCTTACCATAATAACCAACACGTTCTCATTCCAACTCGTCAAATACTGACGCTAACTCAGACACCTCGGCGTCACTTTTCAGTCATAGCAAGTAGTGAATTTAACAAAAACACTTGCTTAGGTTTAGGGCAACAAAACCACATGGTTGGGCTTAAAACTACGATGTTTTTACAGTGCAAATGTGACTTGATGTGAACACGGGACATGAATAGCGGTGTCCTGGATGAAAGCCTTGTGTTTGTTGGACCCATCCACCTCCGTTCCCGCCCGCCCGGCGTGCCTCTTTCGCTCTTTAAACTACGTCACCAGTGCACATCCCCTGTGTGTTTACTGTTGCTGCGGGTGGGTTTACATTGTATGGAAAATGAGAACAGGCTGGAATAACACTACTTCAGGAGCAACGGAAGTCAGATGGAGGCTGGTGGTACCACAGTTTTGCACTCTGCGGCTCACGTTGCCGCAGTTTCACAAGCATGTCGGAGAACTATGGTGGCATTCAGGTAACGTAAAAATATGAAAGGCTCTATGTAGAACCAGTGTTTGGTTTGTCTGTTCTGGGCTACTGCAGAAACATGACGGAGCAACACGCTGGACTCCCTGAAGAGGACCCGCTCCCTATGTAGATATGAAGGGCTAACGAAAATACAATTCTTAGTTTCAGGTGATTATACACTAATAAAAACATAGTTATGAATATTACATTCCATTCCTGCTAATAGATCCCCCGAAATGTTACACACTGTTCCTTTAAAGCGTGGTTAAATGGAAGGAAAGGGGTCAAGTTAAAGGGATTTCATGTGGTGCTCATAGACTCAGATATTACAGTTGTGAAAATCAGCAGCAAGGTATCTTTAGAGAAACAGTGTCCCAGTTACTAGAGATTATCCACTGACAGTTTTCATTGGATCTACTTTCTACTGAAGAAATAGTCTCTATGAAAACTGTTGGCAGTGAGTGCTGTGGATTATCCAGAGAAATGGGGACACTGTTTTTCAACGCTGTTAGCACCACAAACATGATTTCATTCACTCAGTCATTGCGTTTGGGTAGAGACAGAAATGTCAGAGATGGATTTGTCAAAACCTGCTCTAATAAAAGCAATGGATATTTTAGTATAGGCCTATAGTATATTTTGTAAATGTGAGAAAGAGTTTGCACACTTCCTTCCTCCAATGCAACTTTCAACACTGTGGAAGAAAATTCAGGCCGAGTCTGAAGCTGTAAAGTGTGTCACTGGTGGCCTGAGGGCCTCCACAGATCTTTTAATGTGGTTGTGTGAAATAAAATCAACATAGTAGGGTCACTGTTTGATGTACTGGAAATGGCAGAGAATTTAAAGAGACTCAGGCTGCAGAATAATACTGTATTTGCATCAGACGGACACCTTAAAATGCACTTTTTTTTTGGTTTCCTTCTCTACTTTTGCAACAGCTGCATCACTTATAAGTTTGATTCAGCTGCATTATACAGTAAGAGCATAATGAGCAGCATGAGCAGCCTTCCTCTTCCTCCCCCTGCGGCTCGGTTATTATAGTGAATGATAATAATGATGTGGCAGAGCTATCTGCTGCCCCCTGCGGGCTCACAGTGGTACCGGCCATGTCATGAAGAAAACCTCTAATCTCTTTACTGCAGACGGCACCCACGCGCACAGTCGCATGCACACGCACACACAGGCTAAATATGGCAGTAAATAAGATTGGAGACGCATTTACTTTTGGTACAAAACAAACAGAAATACACTGTGTTGGTGCAGAGGATTATCTATGGAAGTAAGAGCATGACAAAAAAAATATATTAAAAAAAATGCAAATATCTATATATCTATAGTGCAGACTATTTTAGTGATATAGAATAAAAATCCTCAAGTTGATTAAAATATATATATTAAAAAAAAACATTTTTGCAACTAAATCTATAGTGCAGACTATTTCAGTGATATAGAATAAAAAATAACTTGATTACAAAAAAAAAGTCTGATGCAGCCGAGCAGTTTATTTATTATAAGACAAGTGCATTTGCATTGGTACAAAACAAACAGAAATAACACTGTGTTGGTGCAGAGGATTATTTTAGGTTTTTGGCTCTTGTGATTGAAGTAAGAGCATGACAAAAAAATACTCAAATTGAAAAAAAATATATATAAAAAATAAACAATTTTGCAACTAAATCTATAGTGCAGACTATTTTAGTGATATAGAATAAAAATCCTCGAATTGATTAAAAAAATATATATTAAAAAAATAAACATTTTTGCAACTAACTCTATACTGCAGACTATTTTAGAGATATAAAAAAAAAAAAAAAACTTGATTACAAAAAAAAAGTCTGATGCAGCCGAGCAGCTTTTTTTTTATTATAAGACACAAATGTTGAGAAAAAAAAAAAAAAAAAAAAAAGCTAATTCACTGGAATAAACCGAAGCTGTGAGAATAGCATGATGCGTCTGTCTGTCAAGCTCACACATGCGTCTTTACGCGCACAGCCACTGACCGCCCACTCCGCTGATGTGTCCACTCCGATTGGCTGCTAAAGATACCAGCAGCCTGTGTTCTGCTCCGTGGTTGGCTGCGGCACCTCTTGGCCATTACGTTATGCTTACTCCACACACACACACACAGGGGGCAGCTGGAGAGAGGGAAGACGTAATGGTTTGATTCCCTGTGCACTTCTTCTTTGCGATGGTCGTCGTTCTGACATTACTCGGCAGATTCCTCGGTCGGGAGGTGCAATGAAGGTAAGGTGATCAAAAGCTGCGGTGCGTTTTAGGATGCAGGTTTCTGCTGATTTTACGCACGATGCTGCACCGAGAGATGGGCAGGGAATACCTCCATCCTAATGGCAGATATACATATGTTTGCGATGCACTTATAGATGTAATTACATGTTTAATTGCGTTTTAAATGCAGCATTTGACTGCATGACAATCAGATTATATATTCTGGCTGCTATATATATACCCTTCCAGATCTGTCAGTCATGGGTTTTTATTCTAAAGGCGAGCCTGGAGATGCTTCTCCTGCATCTCCAGTCGTCCTGATGAACAGTAGGTACAGTGTGTAGCCTTTTAATGAGCTTGCTTTGACCCCAGTGTGATAGTTCAGTGGACTAAAGCTGTTGGAGCGACGTCCATTCATCGTCAGGGCTTTTAATCCGGTCTAATGAGATAGAGAGAGACAGAGAGAGAGACTGCGGTCAGTGAGGGAGAGAGAGAGAGTGGATGTTTGAGAGAGAGAGAGAGAGAGAGAAAGAAAGAGAGAGAGAGAGAGAGAGATTCACCTCTCAGGTCCGAGCTGTGTCAGGAGTCTCCTTCCTCTCTCTCTGTGTGTGTGTGTGTGTGTGTGTCTGTGTGTGTGTGTGTGTGTGTGTGCTGCAGCAGCACAGGAAGGAGGAAAAGGAAAAGGTGATGATGCTGTCTGTGGCAGCTCGAGCTGGAGGACGGAGGATAAATGATGAAGATGATGGCGATGATGTCATTGGTGCTCTGGTGGCGGTGGCAGGTTTGTGGTGACAGTCACGGTGAGAGGTGAGGTGGAGGAAGAAGGACTGCCTCTACAACAACCATCATCACCATCATCATCATAGACTAATCACTTGTTATTGCAGTCATACTGGAGCTGATTGCTTCTTATTTTAAAGCTGCTGCATGCATCAGTGAGGACTTTAAAAAAAAATCCATTTTGCAAATAAAAAACCTCTCTTATTGCTTTACTGCAAAAGTGCATTTACTTCCAAAATACTCAGTGTTTTTGAAGTGCACGTACTACTATTTATGCTGTGAGAACCTTTCATTGTGAAATATTGTTCTATGTGTGCCAGGCTAGAGGGTTTCCCCAAGCAGCTGCTGCAAAGCTAAATAGCCAGCAGCTACTCAGCTCTAGCTGGTCAGGTACAGGCTATTTTTATATCTAAATATCTCTAAATATCTAGAGTTGAGTAGAACTGCAACTTTATTTGTCAACTATTAAACAAGTCGACAAAACTGATCAACATTTTTCACCATTTTCTGAAATTTAATAGACCAAACAACTAATCGATTAATCAAGAAAATAATCATTGACAATGATAATAATCGTTAGTTGCAGCCCTGGTTTGCATGTATGTTTTGCATTTTTCTTTGCCATATAGTGTCATATGTGGATATCAGCGCTGAAACGATTCATTTAGTCGATTAATCATTTAGCCCAGTGGATCAGCAGAAAATGAATCAACAGTTCATTCTTTAAGTCATTTAAGATGCAAAAATGCCAAACATCTGCATGCTACAGCTTCACAAATGTGAGGATTTGCTGCTTTTTGCTCTTTAGATAAAAAGGGAAATGATGATGGGCACTTTTCATTATATTCACAAATCTAATGTAGATTAATTAATTCATTGTAAAACGTAATTTACAGATTAATTGATCATGAAAAGAATAATCAGATATAGCGCTGCAACGATTAATCGATTAGTGTCAGCTATTAAATTAATCGCCTACTATTTTGATAATCGATTAATTGCCTTGAGTCATTTTTGAAGAAAAAAAAAGTCTAAATTCTCCGATTGCAGCTTCTTAAATGTGAATATTTTCTGTTTTCTTTACTCCTCTATGACAGTAAACTGAATATCTTTGAGTTGTGGACAAAAACAAGACATTTGAGGACGTCATCTTGGGCTTTGGGAAACACTGATCCACATTTCTCACCGTTTTCTAACATGTATTAACCCAAACAACTGATCGATTAAATCGAGAAAATAGTCGACAGATTAATCGACAATGAAAATAAATGGTAGTTGCAGCCCTATAGTAAAAGGAGGAGAAAGTTTATCGAGGTCTGTGAAAGCATTGTTGCTGTTTTATCTTTGTTCAAATAAGTTAATCCCCTTTTTCATACCCTGTATGTTTAGGAGTAATGCTCCCCCTCTGTGTGGGGTTTCATTCAGCCTTAGGCATTTCAGAAGGGGGAAAAAAAATCTATTATTTAGTATTTGGCTTTCATAAAACACATACTTATTAAGGTTTGCATATTACTTTACTCAAAACATTTGAGGAACTCCCTCCACAACACTGCATCAAAATTTTAACATTTCTATATAGCTGCAGTTGCTGCCTACTTTAAACTAACAGGGCTTTACATAGAAAACCTACAGGGAGCTCATAAATCATGATGCAGTGGAGACAATAAACATGGCGGCGGTATATGAAGCCTTCACTACTTCTGTCAGTTAAGACCGTGATCACATGGGACGGGATTTTCTGCTGCTCAAACTCAACAAAAAGTAGCTTTGATTACACACAACAATAATATACCATTCTTTACAATGAATAATTCACTTTTAATACTGAGGAATATTCTCTCGCAGTAGGTCAAGCATTTCAGTCCCGTTTGTCACATTATTATGGAAAACAAGAGTAGGTGCTTAACTCCCGGTGGACAGCGTAGCATCACTGTGTCCCCAGGAAAACAAAATGGACGTGATGTTTTATTGACTAATCTGCTTTAAATTGAAAAGCAGCTTTTCTGCCCCTGTGGAACGGACGGCGTTAGCTGAATTGTGGAAGCATGATGCATCTCAAAACGGCCGTACAGTATGTGTTATCAATGCCTTTTTTTTTTTAATCAGGGATGACGTATACTTTCTATTCTAAATCCTCTTAATGTTTCAATCCATCGTGGATGCAAATACTCACAAATCTCTGATGAAATTATAAGATGTATGTAGCACAGTGGATCACGATTATTCCAAATGAGACTAAACTCACTGAGGGGCGGACTTTTAAAAAGTAGGTGAAGAAGCTGTAAAGAGAGTCTGGAGGGCAACAGCAGATTTCTGGTAAAATAGTCCAGTCATGTTTTGTTATTGCAGGACAAATCTCCGCAGCGGTCCATATCTGTTTGTATTTCTGCACCAAAAAGTATTCTCCAGGCTAAATCCTCCCCTAGTCCTCCCCCCTGCCTTTCTGAGTAAACTGAATAAATCTGTTATTTTGCAGACACAAATCCAAACTTAGCTGGTAGCAGCTTGAGTTTTCTCTCCAGACTTCACCGGATCAGCAGACATCTATCTGAGTAATGCCTCATTTAGATGAAATATCACATTTCTTTGCATCATTCTCAAGACAAATAAGTTTATTTTTTTCAGTGGCAACATTACTCTCCAGTCTCAACAGTGCAGGGAGCTGAATTTACGTTTCACAGTAGGAGTGACATTTCCAGTTGATGCCTGAGAAAAAAGAAAAACGAGGGGAGGAAGATTCAGCAGAGAGAAAGAGGAAATGAAAATGCGAGAGAGAGACAGTTGATGATGGAAAGATGTTTGATAGTGCACACTTGTGTACACTGAAAACCATCATCTGTTCGGTATATATTGATGCCTATAACTTGGCTTGCAAATGCATTGACTTGTGACAGACAAAGTGACGCTATATACCATGAGTTGATCGATACCATGAGTAGATTTTGTCATAACATTCATACAGATGTAGCCATCCACTTATAATCTCTAACAGAACATAGCAGAGCGTGTTGCAAATCAATGAGCAGGACTGCTTTATGGCAATATTGGATTTACAGGGGTTTTTTTTGGTGCTGATGATACATGCAATAAATGCAACTAAAATCAAATAGTAATAATAGAAGAATAAATGGGTATTTAAATTAAAACAAAGAATATAAAAAATAAACGCAATGACAGTTACGATCAATAAGATTAGCAATTAAACCTTGGAATTGTCTCCACGATATTAATGAGGTCAACTTTGCATATTCCAAGTTATGTGGAGCACAGTAACAAGCAGCAGATCGTCTTAACTCTGTATGAATGTTTGGCACCTGCATGGGTGAACATTGTCTGTGCGCTACCAACATCCCAAGTAGAGCTGCAACGATTAATCTATTGAATTAATCTGCAACTATTTTAATAATCGATTTGAGAAGGGAAAAAAAAGTCTAAATTCTCTGATTCCAGCTTCTTAAATGTGAATATTTTCTGGTTTCTTTACTCCTCTATGACAGTAAACTGAATGTCTTTGAGTTGTGGACAAAACAAGACATTTGAGGACGTCATCTTGGGTTTTGGGAAACACCGATCGGCATTTTCTCACCATTTTATAGACCAAACAACTGATCGATTAATCGAGAAAATAATCAGATTATTGAAAATGAAAATAATCGTTATTTGCAGCCCTAATCCCAAGAAAGCAGGGCTGACAGATAGATGGGGGGAGCTTTTGTAAAATAGCGAAATAAGAACAAATGCTGATCCCTCCTCACTGAAAGAGCAGGCAAGTGATGAATTACCTTCATTTTTCAGGTGTTTAATTCACTGGATAAATTGTTTCTCAATTGGATTTCTTCATGACAAATGATAAAATTACATTCACCCTAATGGAGATATTGTCCATATCATCCACCCCTCGCATAGACTGAAGCCACAAGATCAGCAGTAGAATCGATTTGCTCTGGCTGTGCCGTTGTTTTCCTACGAGGAGAGCGATGCTACCTTACAGGCCGAGCACACTAACTTAAAGATAGTTTGCATGTTTCCACAGCGCAACATAACATCCACCTCGCATTTGAGCCTCATGTCCTCTGCCTCTACTGTATGTGCATTTGTTTATTTAAATTGTACAAAATTACGCAGTGACTGCGAACCGCTCAAAATTGCCACAGAGTGTTGCGCTCAAAGTTCAAATTATTTCAACTTTGACCTTGGCTGCCACTGACCTTTTGAAAGCGCAACCAATGAGAACAGCTGCAAATGTTGTAGTTGCCTAGAAACAGTGAATGGCGTTCCTTGCGCTCTTTTCTGTAGAGATAATTTACCTGCTGCCTCTGCGAGTCTCTGCGCCCTACCTCGCGGTGAGTGAGGAGCAAATCTCTTATGTGAAGGCAGCTTAATGCTTAAAGGGCTACTCCAGAAAATTAGTAATGAACTACCATTAAGCTGGGGGGACGAGAAAGAGACGGATTTTTAAAAAAGAACGATAAAAATCAAAGCAGCAGAGGACAACCCACATCCAGATTGAAATGGAGGATTTCTGTTAAATATGTTGAGTCTTAAGCCCGAGCTGAAATGACATCATCAGCCGAAATGACCCCAATGACATCACCAGGGTTATTTTGTTGGAAATCTTCTGCAGATCCACAAAAAGACATTATTCAACTGCTTTCACAGGTTGTGTAGTACTCTTTACTCTTTGTGATGAGTAAACTGGACTTCATGTGTAAAATCGGTGTGTGTCGAGTGTCCCTTTAAATTTAAAATGACATTAATGCCTTATTTCCATATTGTTGTCATTTGGTCAATGAAATGCTAACTTTACATAAATCAGTAGATACTAGGGCTGACCTGAATGCTTCAAAGCTTCGACCGTTGCCATGGTAATTGACCTCCAAATCAATATTCGATTACTTCGTTTTTAAATTTTTTTTAATATAGTTTAATTTTCTAATAATGTATAAATCCCCAAATAGACCATGAATTAAGGAATAATTCCACAACAATATTCATATCCAACATTAATTATTATGAGTTATTGTCAGATGGATATTGCTGTTTGTCGTGTGTAGAGGTACGTGTGTGTGTACAGTAGGTTTAGGGTTAGGGCGGCAGCGGCACTGTCCTGAAGCTTCAAATAGCTTTGAATATCTCTCACCGAAGCTTCGAAGACCCAAAAAAATGGTATTCGGGACAGCCCTAGTAGATACACAAAAGTCACTTGACGTTTGTTTTCTCTCTTTTGGTGTCAGACCAGTTTTTCAGCTCTAGTTAAACACAGTTAAAAAACAGTCACGACATGACCCATTTAGGCCCCCATCTAGGCTCCTGTCGTCCCATATGGTTACACTGTGTGCCGATACAATTTTGGAGATTTTGATCCTCAGAAACTAATTTTATGGAGGTCAGATCACGGCACCATACAAGGCCTGAACATTGCTGATTTGCCTCTCTTTTTAGGTTTTCTATTTTTTATTTTGCTCTATTCCCCTCTCAGACGTTATGTTTGTTTGTGTGCACACCAGGGCTGGGTTGTTTGCTGACCCTATTTGATGTTGAGGATCCAGCAGCAGCGTGAGAAGTATCCAGACGGGACAAACGTGTCCAAAGGTGATTGGAATAAGAAAAACATATATCAGAAAAAAATACAAATGATGCAAGAAAAAAACAAAAACAATGTAGCGCATGTGATGTTTGCTCTTGTCACTTGTTTGTTCGGGACTCCCTGCCTGCAGAGCTTACAGTGTGCTAATTGAAGTGACAGAGGGAACTCGTGCTGCTGGCTCGAAGCCAGATCAGGCCGATTTCACGGCCAGACTGCAGCAGCTCCTCGTCCTGGAGAACGCACTAAATATTCCCTTTTTTAGTGGCTTCTTCACTCCCATGTGAGGGAGGCTGTATCGAACCTGGGAGACTTTTTCAGCAGCTGAACATCGGGTCAAGTTAACGCCACGGGCAAATAATTCAAGTTGCTATGCATCATGGTTTTTACTGTGCACATAAAATCTGGAGGAGTATATCATGATAAAGAGAGCTCCTTGTGGTAACCGAGACGCTGAAACATCACAGAAAATTAATTATGATAATTGATTTAAACCTAAGTAATTTCTGACGCAATGATGCCAAACATTTACCGCTTCCTGCTTCTCAAATTTGACGATTTGCTGATTTTATATCACTATAAATTTAACATTTTCAGGTTTTGGACTGTTGGTCAGACAAAACAAGCTATTTATAGATGTCACCTTGGGCTCATGGCGATGATCCATCCAGCAAACCAATCTATATTGTCAGTTTAATGACAGATTTAACCTTTGAAGACCCACCCTGATTGTCTCGGTGTTCCTCCACCTTATGCCGTGACTCCACATATAGTTCTTAAGATTACATAACGAATCCTTAAGCAGATGGGTGAGGTCAGATCACAGGGTGTTTGTGACAAGTCGGAGCGGAGCGCCTCTCCTTAAGAGGAGACGTTCGCAGGACCCTGTGAATTCCATTGTTTTCCGCATAGAGCCGGGAACCACAGAGGGCTTACATTATGCTCATGTCAGCTATTGATTCTGCAGGCCGGGGAACAACAGAAGACATATTCTCTGCTCTCGCTGTCCTCCCCCCCTCCCTTCTCCTCATCAGTATGCTCCAAGAAGCCGTGGCTCCCATCACGCCATCTTTGCTTCCCACGTCTGGCCCGTCTTGTGGTCAGAAAACACATCCGACACACTTTACAGGCCGAGTACACTAACTTAAAGCTAGTTTGCATGTTTCCACAGCGCAACATAACATCCACCTTGTGGCGTTTGACTCTCACATCCTCTGCCTCTACTGTATGTGCATTTGTTTATACAGATTGTACAAAATTATGCAGTGACTGAGAGGTTTTAACTCGCAGCTCTCTTTGGAGATTGTCATTAATAGGAGCTTTTAGAGTCTACTTCTGTCTAATTATCTCTAACCTCAAAGACTCTCACAGAGCACTCTCAATAATGTGCTGCCCAGTATCTCCACCTCCTCTCCCTTTCATTCATTTTCCCTCTTAACCCATAGACTACACTATCTCCTTAAGCTGTGTTCGGTATTATTGAGCAGAGGACTGGCTGATATGGCTCAAATCAGTGTCATGATATTAATACAAATATATATAATAGTAGGGCTGTCCTTGACCAAAGAAAATCTTAGTTGACTAACTAAGTCAATTAGTTGATTTAATTGACAAATAGTCACACAAAAACACTTTAAATCTTGTGTTTACCAGAGATGTGCCCTTAAGTTTCTTAGAAAAAAGTCATTCAGCCTTTAAAAAGCATACAAAACGACTAATCGACAAAAGAAATCTCAGTCAACTAAGACCAAAACGACCGATTAGTCCACTAATCAACAGTAGCCTTTTATAGTAGTTTGCTCATATACAGACAGGTGATCAAATAAAGGAATAACTTGAATAAAATTCTTGCATCAGCGCACAAAGACTCACCGAATGGTTCGATCAGTGAGAGAATGATGTGATGCTGTGGCCTCGGTCGAATCGGACACCTCTGGGAGATTTTGGGCAAACCAAATGAGGGATTTTCTTTTGGAAGATTGGCGATTTATCCCTCCAAAGACTCCAATGGCCAACTGAATTTTGGGGGGAAATGTGTGTAAAAAAATTATGCAAAAGACATAAATATTCATTAAAAAGATATTCAAATGTTGGTACCAACAGACAATAGACTCAAAAGCAAGACTTTGAACACAGGGCAGATAGAATAAAATAGTCTTTACCAGAAACAGGGTTTGGTTCATGGGAGTTCAATCCAAAAACAGGCAAATATATACAGAAGTAAAGTCTAAATCAAAACTAGGAAGTCAAAGGCAACAAAAGGCTGGAACGTAAACTATGAATAGCTCAAATTAAATGGCAAAGACATAGACTAAATACACCGTGAGAGCAGGGTGATAAGGAGGGACAGGTGAAAACAATCAGACAATCACACACAGGGGCAGGAAGTGAAGTGTCTGAAACGAGAGACAAAGATGAGTATACCAAAATAAAACAGGAAATAATAGCTGACAACTGGAAACAACATAATCTTAGAGGACAGCGGAACATGACACAGAGAGACGCTTAACTAAGTCATCTAAACTAAATGTCGTATTCTAGACCAGTGGTTCCCAAACTTTTTCATGTCAAGGACCCCTAAACTGACACAAATTAGACCCCCATTTGATAAGATGTTGTCCCAGGGTCCTCCTATCTGATTTCATTTTTGCTTTTAGATGTTTATTACAGAAAGTGTATGAAATCCATGACCAATATAGTCATACATTCTGTCCATAGTGAACATGCCGCTGCGCAGCGCTTCGTTTCTCACGGCCAGTTAGTTCATTCTAATAGAAAACAATGCGATCAAACTGATTTTGTTACTGACGCTGGCTCGCGTTAAATAAAGATATTCCACGTCGTCTTTCACCTCCAGAAGCCAGGCTGTTAGTTGTCGGTTTAGACTCTACTTCTATAGCTTTAGACTGTAGTTCCGTCAGCTCATGTGAGGGAATGTCGCCCCTTCCTGGTGGAGCTAGTAAATGCACCTCTTACTTACAGATTGTTTCTACAGATCTGCTGCGGTACCAATCGGACACAATTCTGTAAACAAACAGGAGGGAAGTTGCAAATGTCACATGGCCCACAAATGCAGAGGAAGCGATCTGCAAATGCGCAAATATCATTCCACGTGTAGAAATAGATGCACAAATGCGTGTTTATCACCTTACATGTAAACCTTAAAATACCTATTTACAGAGTAAGTTATGTGTATTTGCAAATCGCCCTGTATTTTTGTGGATGTGACTTTACACAACACAAATACAAAAATACATGTTTGTGGATAGTGAAATATTTGCAGATTATGGTACACATAAGAGTCCAATAAAAACTTCCATATAGATATCTCTAAAAGTTTTAAATGTGTGTACTTTGTTTCTGTGTGTGTCTGTGTGTGTGTGTGTACTCCTTAGGCGGGGGCATCGTCCATGTGGGCGTCATGCTGTGGATTGCTGAACGAGGTGATGGGCACAGGCACGGTGCGTGCGCAGCAGCCGGGGTTCGGAGCAGGGGCGGGGCCCTTCCGATTCGCCCCCAGCGCCGGGTACTCCACATACCCCCCCACCAGCTCAGGGAGCGCCGGGCAGCTGTGCAAGGCCTGCGGACTGGCCTTCTCCGTCTTCAGACGCAAGGTACGCAAGAGTGAAAGTGATGGCATGAGTTTGGTAGGAGATGATTAAAGATAATAAGAGAGATTTTTTTCTGAATTTGTGGGTTTCGCATGTCTTAGCCTATTAAATACAAATCTTACCCACTGTACATTTTCCAAAGGAAACTATATGTTTTGGACTGCATGGTTTCACTTCATAAACCTGCTTGAGTAATCCCTCACAGTCAACGTTCAGTCAGCTTTTTCAGAATTATGTAATCATTGCGTGCAGTTGTGAGCAGGGACTCTTCCTCATGGTGCATTCAAGGAAACACTGACATTCATAATTACTGAGTCACTTGCTGAACACAGACCTTTTTAATGCAACACCCTCACACTGAAATGTAACATAATGTAGACTCTCTTTCAGGGTTAAATCACTGACAAGCTATAGCTCATTTATTTAATCTGTATTTATACAGGGTAGGTTGGCTGAGCATATACATGCTATTTTGGCTGTTTTACAGTTAACAGTTAACAGAAATGAAATAACAAGAACAGCCATGAATAGAACAGAATAACAACCAGAAAACAAAACGAAGGCCATCGCAGGCAGGTAGAGGATGATTATGTTTGTATAGTGTGATAAATATAAAGGCAGCAAGTCGTTCACTGTGATGGAAAACTTATTTGAAGCGAGTTTAAAGACGCTGAAAGCTGATTTTTCATGCTGCACCGAAATTAATGGAAACCAACATCTGTCTTGAAGGCAGTGGTGGAAAGTAACTAAATACATTTACTCTAGTACAATTGTGAAGCACTTGTACTTTAATTGAGTATTTCCAATTTATGCTACTTTATACTTTAGAGCTGCAACGATTAATCGAATAACCGATTAGTTGTCAACTATTAAATTAATCGCCAATATTTTGATAATCGATTTGAGTAATTTTTCTAAGAAAAAAAAGTAAAAATTCTCTGATTCCAGCGTCTTAAATGTGAATATCTTCTGGTTTCTTTACTCCTCTACAAAACATGACATTCGAGGACGTCATCTTGGACTTTGGGAAACACTGATCGACATTTTTCACCATTTTCTGACATTTTATAGATCAAACACAAAATAATCAAAAGTTTAATCGACAATGAAAATAATTGCTAATTGCAGCCCTATAATACTTCCACTCCACCACATTTCTGAGGGAAATACTGCGCTTTTTACTCCACTACATTTATCTGTCAACTACAGTCACTACAGTACCTTTCAGATTAAGATTTCACATAAAAAAACACTACGATAAGCCTTTGAAATACACTGTGTTGTGAGTGGTGCCCAACCTCTCTGGCCTGTGACCCCTCTCATGACACCCCAGATTTGTCTTGTGACCCTTTTGAAGGGGTCCCAACTCCCGGCCCCTAGATTGGGAACCACTTAACTAAACTACCTAACCATATATATATATAATGTAGTTAAAACCATCTCCACCTTGAGCAGCTCACACATTGGTGCATCAGCATTAGCAATCTAATAATGTCATGTATAATATCAGCCACAGGGGCCATTCTTCAGTACATTTCATTGATAACACGTGTAGTGTTTTTTTTTTACAGTCTTGTACTGGTACTTTTAAATAAGTAAAGCATCTGAGTCCTTCTTCCACTATTGCTTGAAGTTGTATGTTGACCCTAAAAACTTGTTTTGGAAAATGGTTAGTCACGACTGGAGGTAAATCAGACACTAACTGTGTGTTCCAATACCCATACTACCATACTAATAAGTATGCCAGAAAAGGATTTAGTATGTCCCAATAGATAGTTTGTCAAATGCAGCATGTCAAAAATACCAGGATGTCTTACAACATCCCGTCGCATTTTGCAGTATGCAAGCCAGCATGCTTTTCTGGCTATTCTGACCCACAATCCTCTGCTGCAGGGGATATATGAGCAAGAGGGTCAAAGTTCAAGGTGCAATGTTATGATGAAGTAATATATCCCAATTGTATGCATACTGCATGCAATGGTACGTACTTTTTCAGGCAGTTACGGTATGTACTAGAAGTAAAAAGAAAGAGTACGCGATTTGGAACGTAGCCTATACGCGGAAAAGAGCAAAATCGCTGGCATGCTCCTTTAAGAAGATGCACCATTCATATTCACTCTGGCATTTGCAGGGTCTCTGCACAGCTGAACATGTCAGAGTTTAACAGCAGAGTGTATCTGTCTGACAGTCAGACGCACTGAGACACTGATGAAAAAGCACCGTCCTCTCTGCCCGCTGCTTCAGATCGCTCTATCGTCATCCACACACCAGTTGCCTCTCTGACGGCAGGTCAACTCCCTGGACACACACACAAACACACACACACACACATATTTGTGTGTCAGCGTGATATTTTCATAGTATGAAAAATGAAGCGGCAGGGGATTAACAACACATGATTGAAGAAAAGTATCTGTCGCGGTGCAAAATGTGCTTCTGGTGGACCGGAGCACATTTGTGCACAAGTGATAAGAAAATGTTTAGAGCCGTGGCTGACCTGATTTCTGCCCATTTGAAGTGTCAATCTACTCAGCTGCTCCGTGTTGGGAGACGCCGTTACGCCTGGAAAATGTCAAACATCACCAGGAGCTATACAGATTATGGTTTATTTCTCTTTTCTTTACCAGAAAATAACTGAGCACACAAGATATGAGCCACTGTTTCAGATGGAGTGTAGTGTTGCTGGTTTATAAGGTTTCCCTTTTGTCAAGACAGCTGACTCGAGGAAATACAGAATTTACAATATGGCTGTCAGGGGATATGGTTGAAATCATAAATATGAATCTGATTATTTTTCTGGTATTGATTACCATAATATCTATCTATTACATTTTCACTAGTCAATTATCTGTTCATTACATTTTGTGTAGCATGCAGATGTGAATGAAACATCGCTGATTCATTTTTTGCTGATCCACTGGGCTAAGTGATTGATCGACTAATCGTTTCAGCGCTAATGTGTCACTATATGGCAAAGAAAAATGCAAAAACATGTAAACCAGGGCTGCAACTTACAATTATTTTCATTTTCAATTAATCTGTTGATTATTTTCTCGATTAATCGATTAGTTGTTTGGTCTATAAAATGTCAGAAAATGGTGAAAAATGTCAATCAGTGTTTCCACGATGACGTCCTCAAATGTCTCGTTTTGTCCACAACTCAAAGATATTCAGTTTACTGTCATAGAGGAGTAAAGACACCAGAATATATTCACATTTAAGAAACTGGAATCAGAGAATTTTTGATTTTTTTTTCTTAGAAAATTACTCAATACGATTAATCAAAATAGTTGACAGGTAATCGATTATTCGTTGCAGCTTTATACCTGATTATTATGTTCACGCTCAATGAATCTGTCAATTGTGTTTTCAATGAATTGATTAATTTACAATACATTTTGGAACATAATGAAAAGTGCCCATCTTCATCATTTCCCAAAGTAACATTGCTTTGTTTTATCTAAATAGCGAAAAAGCAAAAAATCCTCACATCTGAGAAACTGTAGCATGTAAATGTTTGACATTTTTGCATCCTAAATTACTTAAAGAATGAAACATTGTCAAGTAATTTTCTGCGACAAGACTAATCGACTAATCGTTTCAGCCCTAATGTCAACATATGTCACTATATGGCAAAAAAAAAAATGCTAAATTACATGTAAACTAATCAAATCTTTGTTCTCCTGTTGCATCATCAGACAAAACTCTTCACACATGTAAAACAAAACTCTCAGTATTTCCTATAGTTAGTTTTTAAATTGCAGTTTGCTACAAATAATTAATCTGGACAAAATCATAACAAATATGTCTAATCTTGAACAATCGCCCATCACTACTCAACAATATCCTGCAAGTAAAACCATGCGCTGATGGATTCTTCTGTTGCTATCATTAGTACAAACAGCAGATTCAGTGACTTTGGTTCCATCGTTTGGCCAATTTTCAGAGCTCAAATCAGTTAATTTTATAGTAGATGGTTAATTTATCCATAGATGATAAATAGTTTAATATGCTCAGACATCAGGGCCTCATTACTGTAGAAAATTATGAAAAATAGAGTTTCTGAAATGATGAAAGTCTAGCTGATCCTCATCACATCTTTGATTCTTTTCTCCCCCCTCCAACAGCACATCTGCTGTGATTGTAAGAAGAGTTTCTGCGCCCTGTGCTCGGTGCTCCAGGAAAACCTGCGCTGCTGCACCACCTGCCACCTGCTGCGCGGCACGGCCTTCCAGCGGCCGCGGCTCATGCAGCTCCGAGTGAAGGACCTGCGCCAGTACCTGCTGCTGCGCAACATCTCCACCGACACCTGCAGGGAGAAGGAGGACCTGGTGGACCTGGTGCTCTGCCATCAGGGGACAAGGGAAACCCCGAGGCCGGTGGCGGAGGACGAGGAGGAGGAGGAGGAGGATGAAGAAGAGGACGAGGAGGAGGAGGAGGAAGACGGAGAGGACACACATGAGGAGGAGGAGGAGGATGAGGAGGAAGAGGAAGGGGGAGAGGACACAGACAGTCTTCACTCGCTCCCCCACTCGCGCGCCGCCTCGCCCCCCTCCGCCACGCGCTCCACCTCCGAACAGTCGGTCCTCTCCGCCTCTCAGGGAGAAGTGCTCAGCCCCAGTGACAGCTCAGGGACCACCAGCCAGGTTAGACGCTCAGTTCGACGTGTGTGTCTGCGTGCACAACTAACACACACTTCTTCTAATCTACATACGCCATACTTCCTTCACATCTGTCCTCATTCTATCCGAGATAATTAATTTCAAAGGTGAAATCGGCTTATTTACAAGTGTCAGCGAGACTTCCTCCTTTCAACTCCCCGATAAACAAATGCCCTCTCGTGCATATCTTTTAGATGTTATTTCATACGTTGTATTTCGTGCTTTATTCTTCCCCTCTGTGCTGTCTTCTGTGTTTTTATGGCTTTGCTCTGAATGAAGGGTTTCTCCGTGAAAATCTACTACATCTCATTTTGATGTTGTTTTTTCAGCTCAGAGAGCAGAATGTGCACGTGACAGCTGGAAACAGCTGTGTTATCTGTGTATGTGTGAGTGCGTGCAGAGCCCCTCAGACCAGCCAGCGATGCAGCTTAAGCCCTTTGCCTTTTTTAGGTCTGTTACATAGACTGAGTCTGTTATGTAACAGGAACGCAGGTTAACTCCCCACAGCCTCACAGCTGCAACCAAACAACAGAAACACTAACAGTACATAATATCCCTCCTCTCATCCCCCCCATACATGAGCTCTCTTAGGCTTTCAGATTCTTGTGGGTTATTTGTTTTTAAAAGGTGAATGTGTGGATGTACACTGCAAAAAGCCCTTTCAGAAACAAGCTAAATATTTGCATCAAACGACTTGATTAAATTTTTTGAAACATACAAATCAGCCAAAATTATTGCCGCAATCTGCGTTACGTCCATCTAGATTTTAAATCTGAATATAAGATAATCCTACTTACCTTACTTGGATACATAGTTTTCTGCAGTGAACTTTTAACCAATGCAACAAAACAAAGATATGCAATGTTAGTTTTGTTGAACATAGCTTCTTGAATTGATATTTCTGCAGTGTATAGGACACATTTTAATGCAAAAACAAGGAGTTTGAGGTCTGTGATTTATAAAACTTTTCGTATTTAGAACATTTATAGCACTATACTATGGAGGACGGAACCTGCCAAAATCAAAGATGATTAAATAACTAAATAAATTACTTGATTAATAACTAAATATGCCATTTAATGTACCAACAGTAATATTAGAAATAAATGTAGGCATTAATTAATTGATAGAATGTGACATAAATAGTTATTTTAGTTTTAATTTGCTTCTTTATTTATTTACCTGTGTATTAATTCCCCTATCTATCTACTGTTCTATTCAATTGTTCCTTTTATTTATTCATTTTTATTTGGCTTTTGCATTTCTTTTATATTTAAAATGTATTTAGTCATTATTAAATTGCATGTATTTATTTAAGTAATTATGTATTTATGCTTGACCTTCCCTTTGCATCCCCCACCCTTTTTATTTCCCCAAAAATATTTATTTCTGTATTATTTTCTATATGCATTTCTTTAGTATGGAGGACGGAACTTGCCAAAATCAAAAGTGAATAAATAAATAAAAAAACTTGATGAATAAATATATATGCCATTAAATGTACCAAAAATAATATAAAATATGAAATGTAGGTATTAATTAAATGATAGAATGTGACAAATTTATATTTCTGTTTTGATTTGCTTTATTATTTATCTTTGTATTAATTCCTTATCTACTCTTCTAATTATTTTTTCCTTTTTATTTATTTATTTACTTTCATTAACTTTTAAATGCATTTGTTTATTTTTTGCAATTCTTTTTGATTCATTTTAAATATTTTGTTAAACTGATTTATTCATTACTAAATTCTATGTAATATATTTATGCATGATTCACCCCCTCCCCCTATTTATTTCCCTAAACTTATTTATTTCTGTATTCTTTTCTTTATACGTTTCTTTAGTATTCAGTTGAGGACGGAACCGGCCAAAATCAAAAAAGCAAATGAGGGCGCTGTCATTCAACGTGTGTCATGGGGTCAGAGTGCATAGATCGACCATATGCTTGCTAGCTAGCTAGTTAATGCTGTCTGCTCATCAACTTCAGTCTTCATTCTCGGCCCTGTACAGCAGATCATCGGCCTGCTGCTGCTCCCCACGCCGCTGCCTCAGATCTTTAGTTTTGGTAAATAAATAACGAAGCAAATTAAAACAGAAATATCAATTTATGTCACATTTTATCAATAAATGAATGCCTACATTTATTTTTAATATTATTTTTGCTTCATTTAATGGTATATTTATATATTTATCGAATAATTTATTTATTCATTTTTTTATTTGGAAGTTTTCCGTCCTCCATACTATTCAAGTTATGCTGTTTTGTTTTTGGTATAAAGTCAGGCTTTCTTGTCATCTTTAGCATTTTCAGTATTTCCTCATGAATGAAAGGAAAGACATCTGCCACATGTGACCCATTATTGTCCATCACCATGTAGATTTTGATGCAGTTGAAACTTTTCTCAACATTTTCAGTTCTTAAAAATAACAAAGTTAGCAGCTTTGTGCAGCCTTGACAGAAGTATGCGTGCTCTCTGAGTGCTTTCTAGTACTTTCACATGTTTGAAATGGTTGAATGAGATCTAACATCGAGTCAGAGAAACTCCAGAGAGGTTTGGCGCTTTGCTCGTGTCGGGGCTGCTGCTCGTGTTTTTGTCTCTGAGGAGTCTAAGCCGGAGCAAAAAAGCATGATGTCTGTCTGGGTGCGGGGCAGGCATCTAGCACCGCGACGCTGACGGATGCATTATTAACACATCTTCACTCGAGGCAGTTGATTGGTCTGCTGGAATGTGCCGAAGCAGAGAGAGACAGGGTTTTAACTGTTTTTAACGGTGCAGACACAGAGACTGCACTCCAGCATGATATCACAGTTAAACTTATTTCAGCCCTTCACATGCTCCCTTTTGTCAAGCACATAAAAGAATAAAGAGACGATATCTTCTCTTCAAAGCGCACAAATGGCGGAGATAATACACTCAAACCAAACAGCGTCTGCTGCACTATTCTGTAGCTCCCATTTGCTCCCCTTTCATCCGGCAAATACCCCGACCTCCACCTTCAAAGAGAATAATGAACCGCTGGGTTGAGAGCAGCTGAGTCAGTGTTTAAACACCTCTATTCTATTCCTTTCATTAGATATCTGAACCATTTAAAGATCGCAGAGAGCTGTGAAGTTTCATCACGGCATCGATAGTAATATGGAGCTAGAACAAAACTATAAATATCTTGTGATAGTGTTGAGAAATGGAGGCGGGGATCATCTCGTTAATGAGACAAACAAATGTGGGTCAATTTGATATTTCTCTTGTCAGTTCAGCGTGACTGAAATCTGCAATTAGGAGGTTATTTTAAACTTCTTTTACAAAAATCCAAGGTTATATTTTTGCATTTTATCATTTGACTTTGACACTTGTGCTGGATGCATTTTGTTCAGCACATGTTTTAAGTGGAGTGATTTGATATTTGGTGATTAAAAGTAATGTGTTTTATGCTGATCAGTGAGTGAAATGCTGTAATGAGAATTTAAATTGACTTGATTGTGTTGATTTCCCCTCAAACAGGAGCAGGAGGATACTCCAACAGCGTCTCTCTTGAACCTGGAGCCCGCTGAAAATTTCATGGAGGTACAACACTTTGCACCTTTACAGCACAAAATAGAGTCTTTTAAGTAGAAGAACAAAGACTATATTGTAGACTGACCAGGCTTTCAGGGAGTTATTGACCGCAGCTCTGCTTCCTGTGTGGATTGTAGGTCAGTCCGGCGACACAGAGGAGGATCAGGGCCTCGCTGTCAGATCTGGACAATGAGGAGGCGATAGAAAACCTCTCCGTCCGCCAGCTGAAGGAGATCCTCGCCAGGAACTTTGTCAATTACTCCGGCTGCTGCGAGAAGTGGGAGCTGCTGGAGCGAGTGCATCGACTCTACAGAGAAAATGAGCAGAACAGGAAATCCAGTGAGGATCTATTTGTTTCTTTTTGCATCAAAATTTCACATTTTCACCTTCAATGTTCTGTATGATAAAACCCTTTTTCTCCTTTTCTTTAAGTGGAAAATGTGAGCATAACTGCAGGTAATTATTGCTGTTTTATTATCATATTTCCCAGATTTAAACTGCCTTTTAATGTGAACATTAACATATTAAATCTACATACAAGTGCAGTTAGCTCCCTTCTGTGATGTGACTTCAACATTGTTTTACGTTAAAGTTACTTTTCCTGAACTAATATATGTTCTTTATTACTGCCCGTTCTTATCTATAAAGTGGTTGCATATCCTCCACCTCTCTGCAACAGTGGAGTGGGAGGTAAGATGTTTTTCTAAAAAGCCACTTCACTTTTCCATCTCCTCCATGAACACATAACTGATCGTCTGATAACAGTAAAGGCATGCTGCAGCATTTCTAACCCACTTGATCCTTTACATCATCCTGCATATTATCACATTATGGTCACTCCAGTCATTATCTCCCGCCTGAATCAGTGTCTCCCCGGTCTGTCACTCGTGTTTCTCTTCCATCGTACAGCGTCATCTCATTTCATTCTGAAGGACGGCCTCTCATCCCGTCATTAATGCACTCCCTAAGAGCTTTTACCTCTTGATGAGCCATCATATTACTTCAGTAGCAGCATGTCTCCTTCAGGTGTAATTACATTGTCGACCTTCCTAGAGGCTCTCTTGTTGACATAAAGGGCTTGAGGATCATATTAGACCACTTAATAGTCAGACGTGTAGGGACAGCAGACAGGCTGCAGCTCCGTTGGCTTTCTTCCCGTCACACAAGATGTGAGCAGCAGGAGCCAGATTTACTGTAGTGAGCTATCAGCCAGCAATCAGACATTTGACTCCTACAAACCAGTGCTCTGACATCATTTGTTGTTGTGATTGTTTTCATGGTAGCTCCTTATTACAATAAAAGTAACAGGTTGGTTATTGTGAACATTTAACATAGTTGCAAATGTCTAATCCACCCTGTTGGAGGACAAATATCTTTATTCTTCATAACAGTTACTGTTTTAGAAATTGTCTTTTCTTCCTCGAGGCTAACTACTCTAAACCCTCCACCAAAGTACATTTAAGTATGTCACTTATTTTAGTTTCTATCAGTTTATCACCACCCATCTGCCAAACATAGTGTTTCCCATCTAGTTTCTTGTCTGACACTTGGTTTGTGCCATTAATATTTCTACTGTACGGTGTTTTATAGCAGGTTTAAATCATTCAGTCAGTTGAAAATAAATGTGAGTAATATTAATTATTTTTGTGAAACTACCACAGTCCAACAATAGGCCTTACTGCGCTTCCCTTGGGCTTGATTTCAGTTGTCAGAGAGATCAGATTAGCCCGTTTTCAACTACCTCAACAGCCCGTTCTCATACCCGGGGCGTCATATGCAGACGCTTTGTCACGGGCATCGCCATTCGATACCAACGCACAAGGCACTCTTTAGCGCCGGTGTGAGGCGCACCGGGCGATAATGTAAACCCATCCGTGGCAACAGTAAACGCTCCGAGAAAGTGAGGTGCCGGGAGTGTGGTGACATAGTTTAAAGAGCGAAAAGACACACACGAGGCATCCGGGAGGGGAGGTGGATGGTCCAACTAACACAAGGCTTTCATCCAGGAGACCGCTGTTTGTGTTCTGTGCATCACGTTACAATCAGCTGTGCAGTCATTCAGTGTCATTTTCACTGTACAAACTTAGTCATTAAGCCCAACCATGTTGTTTTTTTCCTAAACCTAACTAAGTGGTTTTGTTGCCTAAACCTAAGAAAGTGTTTTTGTTTAATTCACAAACATTAAGCTCTTGTTTACTGCGACCGAAAAGTAACTCAGAGAGGTCTGACAAACCATCAATGTGTGACTGATCGCCAGTTGAAATTATCTACAGTGTTTTAGGTTGTTTCAAAGTGACACCTCACATGTGCAAAGTGTGCACATAGCAAAAGCAGTTTTGCATTACAGGTGTGGAATTAGTTTGGTTTATTAACAGACTATGTTACTAAATAGCAGCTACAAACCTACTGGAGCGTAGGGAGATAGATGTCGCGTTTTTTTTGCTAAACAGGCTTGGACCCAAACGCAGGTAAAGATGAGCAGGCAGAGTTCAGTGATTTAATAACGAAAAACGTATGTTGAACAAAAATGCAGCTTGTCCGGCAGACAGGTAACAGCAGAGTCAAACCACAAATTGGGTCCCAAAGAATAGACTTGAAGTTCAAAAAACACTGAGAGAAAACCTCAGGCAAGGTAGAAACACTACACATGAGAGGCGACGACAAACTGACCCAGACTGTCCCACATTTTCATTGGCACTAGTTTTCAAAAGTCAAACTGCTGCAGGACAGACGTTTTTTTTTTAATCTGGCTTTTATCCAATTGGCTGTGAAGTAAGCAGGGAAGGCTGCCATCACAGGGCTGTGTTTGCTGTCAAACTGCGCACACGTGGGTCAAGTGCAGGTTAACATTTCACCTTTCCTTGCTACGCTACGCCCAACGGAGAAAACTGCGAGTCCCAACAAAGTCACAAGCTATGCAGATTTAGGCAGAATATGATGGAAACTACCACAAAGAAAAGGAAGAGCAGCTACAACAAAGACTGAGAAACTACTTATTTATAGTGTTTATAAACCGGTGGAGGCGATTCTCAGAGTTTTTTGTGATATTTGCCAGTTATTTTTCAATTTCACACGGGATAATACAACATGAAGCGACACAGTTCATGTGTGTCACAAGAAATGTGCTTCTCAAAAAGAGATGTGCCGATCTATGGATGCAATCGGGCAAAACGTAAAGATGTTACAAGATAAGACATAGAGTTAGATAGACATAATATCAAAATTGTAGATTACCTTTCAGCCTTGGTAACGTTTCTCACATTGTCCCACTCAAACATACTCTTTGTCGCACATTTGGTTCGTTGGGATCTGGTCACCCTAAATACACTGGGAGGTGAGGATAAATAGGTGCAGGTGAAACCAATCGGGGCGGGGTAGACGATCGCAAAGGCGGGAAAATACAAAGGCAGGAAGTAATACTAGATATGACACACACGGTGAGTATTTCAAAATAAATGAAACAAGGAATATAACAGAAAACCCAAATCCTCAAGACAAATTCAGAGGCCACTAAAAAGATCAACACAAGATAGTCTAAAGACTTAACACTGGGCGGCTGTGGCTCCGAGGGTAGAGCAGGTTGTCCACCAATCGGTAGGTCGGTGGTTCGATCCCTGGCTGCTCTGGGTCACATGTTTATGTGTCCTTTAGCAAGACACCTAACCCCAAATTGCTCCCGATGGATGTGTGAATGAGTATTTAGATTAGATCCTGATGGGCAAAGTTGGCACCTTAGCAGCCTCTGCCATCAGTGTATGAATGTGTGGATACTGACATGTAGTGTAAAGAGCTTTGAGTGGTCGGAAGACTAGAAATGCGCTATATAAATGCAAGTCCATTTACCATTTAACAAAGTCTCACAGCTTCCATACAACATCACTAAACTGAGCCTGTGGAGAACCATTTTAACTGAAAAAATAACTTTTATTTTTTTTTCCATCCACAGATGGTGTCAAAGCTCAGCTGGCGGCTGACGACAACCTGTGCCGCATCTGCATGGACGCCATCATCGACTGCGTGCTGCTGGAATGTGGTCACATGGTCACCTGCACCAAATGTGGAAAGAGGATGAGCGAGTGCCCCATCTGCAGGCAGTACGTAGTGCGGGCCGTGCACGTCTTCAAGTCTTAAAACTCTGCGTGCGTGCTCGTCGGAGCGGCCCCTCAGGCGTGTGCACGTGGCCCTGGATTTATCACTGAGGATGAACTGCTGTGCATGACGTCGTCTCGCAGGGCCCAATGCTGCAGCAGGCGCGAGCAACTTCCCGGTCTTTGAAACCAGACTGTTGCCTCTGGCCTACCACGGTTTGTCCCATCCCCTACCTTTACTAACTCATGTTCCCACTCCTCCTCCTCTCTGGTGGACCGTCATCAGCTGCACACTGGACACTCACTCTTTCTCTCTTTGGTCTGTTAAACACGCAGCAGAAAACCCCTGCCATCACTCTCTATTCTCTGTTTAGATTTTACTCACAGGAGAGGAGAGGAGGTGGTCCCGCGGATACTTGAAGTGGATCGGCTGAAGAGAAGCAGAAAAATATAAGATCCCAGGGTTAGAGTCAATATGGTTTACACAGTCATGCCACATGACGCCGTGTCATCTCCCTCAGTGTTCTTTTAGGATGTGCAATATCAGAAAAAAAGAGACTTACATGTGTTTTTATTAAATGTCTGTTTGTTAATCTGAACACCACGTGCATCTCGTCTCACTCGCAGAAAGGGTGCAAGGTGCCAAACGTCATGCCTTTTTTGATCGATATTTTGGTTTCTCGGTATATGCATCTCATAACCAGCAAGCTTGGTGTGATAGTTTACTTTCTCAAATGAACTTTAGGGAAATAAAAGTGTGTACAAGTAAACGTTTTGAACACTTGCTGTGTGAAGGACGTGATTGTTTGCTCGCCGAAAATGAAGTGCACAGATGTGATTTCTGCCGAAGACACAGACAGTAAATAAACACTGCTTGGTCACACCCACAGACTGTATATAAAGATGGACGACATGACAGCTCCCCAAAAGTGAAGCCAAAACTTCTCGATTGCCCCCTGGTGGCTGGCTGCAGTATAGGGCATAAATCCCGCCCCCTCCATGTTAGCGGATGGGGCCAAACTAAAAAGTCAAAGTACACGTCAAATACATTTTAACCAAAGATGGTTTCTGTCATTTTAGGTAGTTCTTATCACGCTGCTGTATGTTCAAGTGTTCCTTTTTTTGATAAGTTTGGTTTTATTTAGTTATTTGATGCTATAAAAAGGGACCGCTACGTCATGATTGACAGCTCAGAGTCTCTCTCGCTGACAAGCTGCTGCCGTGCTCGGCTCGCGATTGGTTGGGGCAGGTGACCTCGATACCGCGGCTCCACCGTCCAATCGCTACTGCGCAGACCCTAGCTTCAAATTACGTCAAAACCTCAAGATGGCAGCTCTCGTATCCGGGATATTTTGGCTTCACTTCTGCACAATGGGAGGAAGTGGCGTCATCCATCTTTATATACAGTCTACGGTCACACCACATGCTGCACTACATTCCTGTTATTGAGCGTGAAGGTTAATTTGTCACCTTTGAAACAGCAGTTCGACAAAAACAAAGAAAAACCTGGACTCAAGGGGCCACTTACTAGTTTTTTCCTGCGCTTTCAAATTTCACGGGCTTCATCAGCAGATGCTCAGTTGTCATGGAGACGGGTCAGCTTCCGTGACCCTAAAGTGGTCGTATATGACGGGAAGATAATGTGAATGGCCTCATCCTTCTCCTGAGGAAGACCACAAGATAAGAAAAAGCGAGTAAGTGGACCTTGAGTGAAGTTTTTTTTTTTTTTATCTACATCCCTCTTTTATTTTGAAATAACTGTCACCAAGCAATACCATTTAGTTTCCAAGTCTACCAAGTGTCTTTCTTTGATTGTGTTGTGTGTCGGATCTTAGGTAGGTGACAGGTGCTACTTCCTCTTTTCTGAGTGTAACATCAACATACCTTTTGTCATGTTGTCAAGGCGTCCTTCCAGATATCCGTCACACAGTGAGAGGATGCCGGTTTTTACTTTAACCTGTTATGCAAACAAAACACTTTGTTTTCTTGTCATGAGATCCAGTTAACTCAGAACGTCACTAAAATATCTGTGTGTACAGTATGCCTGTTTAAAAAAAGAAGCTGTTAAGTGAATGGCATAGATAGCTTATATTGTTGTTTACTGATAAGTCATTAAATGTATATTTTTCCATTTACTTGGGAGACGACATGATTTAAAGTTATAATAAGATAAAAAATATACCGTTTTTCAGAATGTATCTCTGCTGGTTTTGGTCAGACGAGTTCCTCATGTCACTCTCTCACCATTAAAGTTGCGTGGTCTCGCTCTCCAGCACTTCTTGTCGTCGTCGTCGTCTGCTTCAGATCCAAAAACTGACACTGACACCATGCACTGTAACAAACACTGTAACTCTGTAAGTCTGTTTGTTGATGCTGCCGTCTCTCAAAGATGTCATTCATTGGGCAGCTACAGTATTTATCAGAGTAGGAGGTTATCATGAGCACTCATAATCCTGGATCTTTATATTTTGGAATGTTGAACCTTTTTATTTTGGTAAACGAGAGAAAATGATTTATTAGACTCAATAAAAATGCAGTACTACAAACCAGAAAGTAAAACCCTGCTCTTCATTTTGTAATGGGCTTCATTTTGTTCACTTAGTGGTTGGCATACGGTTCATTTTCACTTATAAATAACAATACAAATCTGATAAAGTATTAATCACGTTTCTTATTTATACAAAAATGGACCAGATGCACACACAGCTCAGTATTTAAAATGAATTTAATATCTCAAAGGTTGACTTAACTTTTCCTAGAGGCTTTACATGTACATTATGTACAGATTGAACATTTACAGTAACGTACTCAAATATTTCATGGAGACATGGTGGTTTAATAATAATAATAATAAAAAAAACAAATTAAATGTAAATGTAAACCCATCCACTGAACCGTATCAAATACTTTATCTTTAAAAAAGTTTAGTTTTCAATAAAAATGCAAACCTATCAAATCATTAAACTGTCGACATCTTTTAGACGAGTCCCGATAGCAAAATTAGCATTTTTTATATAACTTTAATTATTATTATGATGAATAAATGTGTAAGAATACTTCTGAAAATGCTACTGACTGATGCTAAAGTACTTTATCTTCAGAGGTTTATCTAAAAAAAATAAGACTTTTAACAAAATGATTTTAAAGAAAACAACTAGTGTTAATAAATGTATATTTCAGTGGAATCAGGCTGAGAAACAAAATCCATTTTTCCTTTTACATTTGCACAAATCTTTCAGGAAATATGTTTTTTTTTGCAGCTTCTTCTTCTTCTATGATCCTATCTCATACTATATTATATTAAAACATATTGTATTTGGTCTTATAACAAAGTTTCTCAACCTTGTGGTCAGAAGCTGATGTCTGGAGATGAATTTACTGATATTGGCTTTATATCTTTTAAATAAAATATATTAATATTGGAAACAGAATAATGCGCTGCCTAATACGCTATAATCACATTTCTGGGATCATGAAAATTATTTTTAAATATATGGTTTTAATTTCTTTCAGCATCTTGGCCTGTTTGTTACACATCACTTCTGTCAAATGGGAGAAAACGGTCTCATCTAAAACAGTGACTTTCAAAGTGCGGTCCGGGGACCCCCAGGGGTCTGTAGAATAATTTGCTATAAATTATAAAACTGTGCTGCATCATTAAAAGGTGCATATCTACAGATGGGGACTATTTGTGCCAATAAAACAAGCATATTGTGTCCATTAATCCCACCCACGTTAGCTTTGGGCCAATAGAAAATCTGATATGATTGTGACACACAGCAATAAGTTCATTATTTTAAAGTTGAAGCACTTACTGAAAGTCAGCTTTAGACTGGCAAGTTTAAATACCTGCATTTATTAGGACTATGCCGTCTTGCTACTGTTCATTTTCTGAAAGCTTTTAAGATCAAATACTTGTAATGTAGGCTATAAATGCTGTCAAGTTGAGTCCAAATGCAATTTGAATAAAATCCCACTCAGTTTAAAAAGGTATATTAGTGATATTAATATTCAATAACATATCAAATGTCCTCGCTGTGGGACTAATAAAGGATTATCTCATCTTATCTTAACATAAATGTGTTTCTGTTAATCACTATGAAACAGGTCTGAAGAATTTAGGTTGAAAAGTTTTAGAATACAAACAGTTCCAACGGCAATCTAAGAGTACAAAAGTTAGTAAGCGTATGCTTAATCGGAGTTACGATAATGAGGGGGTCCTTGAACATATTCTCCCCTGTGAGGGGTCCCTGCCCCAAAAAAGTTTGAGAACCTCTGATCTAAAAGATTTATGCAAATGTAAAATCTTATTCCTGGACTTTGCTGCTTCTTTATTTCTTGCACGATTCAGCACTGTGTCGTTATTTTTATCATATGGAGTTGACAGGAGTAAACAGATGGTTATATTGTTTCACAGTTACTAAATCTATTGACTGTGGTGTAAACATATTACTTTGCGGCATGCAGAGCTAAAACGCTTCCTTTCACAAAGCACCGATGATACTAAAGAGTGATGGAGACTGGCAGCTATGTCTTAATATAACCCAGTTAACTAGAAGCTGTTAGTAGAAT
The DNA here is from genome assembly GCF_043250625.1 of Sebastes fasciatus. NCBI lineage: Eukaryota > Metazoa > Chordata > Actinopteri > Perciformes > Sebastidae > Sebastes > Sebastes fasciatus. The sequence continues at coordinate 21,335,824 of NC_133813.1, forward strand.
TAGCGCAACATTTTAGTGTTGAAAAAATATGCTTTATACACTGTATAGTGTACATGTGAATACATCCATGTATTCATATTTGCTGTATCAGTGCAAATGGTATCATTATATGGAAAACAAAATGTGCAGTGCCGAACAGGGCACTGACGCGTATAATAAAATATAAAAAAAACACCCACACAAACACAAGCTACCCTCCTACGGTTTGGCAACAAATCATTAAGACCTCTGCCTCTCAACAATAAAGAGCTTAACAGTAATGGCGATTGATTATCAATTCCCATGGTATGATACTGTACAGCGGTGCAATCAATACTGCACATAAATGTATGAAACACTTTCTGATACAAAAATATTACTCTAATGCAATAAACTTTGCATTGGAACAAAAAATAATCTATAAAACACCAAAAGATAGTCATGATACATTACATAAAACAATCAATATATAAAGAAATAAATAACTTATAAACAAGGTGCAAACAACAACGGAAACATTTTTGCAATATTGCCATCACGGGACAAGATTTTCCATTTTTACATTCTGACTCAGCAGCACAGCTTCCCTTTAACATCAGTTTTACAGACGCGTCCTTTGTGTCTGTTTAGTAGTCCGCAGACGTTAATGCAACACACGAGCACACAGTCGTCTGCTGCCTCCGTGTGGACAGTAGTTTTACCACTTTGTGAATGTCACACGGGTCTTCCTAACTTATCTTTTGCAGCAGCTTCTCTTCTATCAGTTCAAACTGCACGCTGACGGACATTTCCGCGACAAACTGGTCACATCCCTCCTTGGTCACCTGTTTGCAGTACCGCAGGTCGATGTGACATATGCTTCCACAGCGCTTGAAATATGTCAACGACTGGTCGGTGACCCTGTTACACACTGAAGGGAGAAAACAGGGGGTTAGGAGGGAAAAAGAACAAATGATGCGTAACGGGTCACCTGTACCGACATAAGCTATGACACACATGGATTAATCGACGCTTCGGGATATTCTAGGACGTGAAATCCAAAGGCCTCATTATGGTGAGCGGCGTTTCAGGATAAGACAGAAAGCCAAAAATGCATTTGCCTCTCAGCTCTTTCCATAATAGCCCTTTGATTCATTGTGTTTCACATTTAATGGTATTCCAGAGAGACAACAAGCATAAGATCAGATTCTTTTTAGCATTTGTGCACTTTGCAATAAATGGTGTGAAATTCTATAAAAATTGATTTCACAATTTGTATATAATTTCATGCCTCCCGACAAGAAGCAGCAGCACAAGCTACAACCTCTCTGAAACGGTTTTAACGAAATGTATGCATTAAAACCGTCATGAAGGTCACATTTATTGCAGGATTGTTGTATTAGACTGTTAGTTTTGGTGACGTGTGCCAAATAAACTATAGGTGTTTAGATTCATTTCTTACAGTACCTTCCAGACGAACTTTTGAGTTTTTAAAGGTCTTATTGATAACATTTTTATGTAGACAAATATTTTTTAAATCCACAGAGCTTTTAGAAAGGTGCTGAATAAAAGTAATGCTTTTCCTGAAAAAAAAATAAATATGATTGTCGATTAATCATTTAAAGAATCTTGGCGGGTCCAAAATGAATGTTTTGTTTACCTTTGTGGACGATATCTGGCGTTCTGTTTCCACTTATAACAAGGCTTGTGAGCCAATAGTAAAACAATGTTGGTATCACATGGTATCTCTGAGTCGTCAGTTAGTGTGGAAAAAACGGATAAATGGCTGAGATTGACGGTAAGTGCCTGGCAACGACAATTGCAACATCTAGTGGCTTAACGTTATCAATAGCACCTTTAAGTCATTTTCTGTTGGCTTCTTTACCATTTAACAATGACATGACCTTGACAAAAAAGTGACTTAATGTTCACACATCTGTCATAAATTCATGTCTCTCCAAGTTGATTTTCGACCTGGGATGGCTGAAAAACCAGTCACTGTCTGGAAGGACATGAAAAACCACCAGTACAGTCCTTTAACTAAAGGTCAATATTTGATTTACATCTATGGAATTGATGTAAATTCACTGGAAGTATATAATCCACTGTGGATAGACATGACAGTTCAATACTTCTAATGAGTTCAGGATTTAGCCACTAGGGGGAGCAAGTCAAATGCAGGCAGACTTACAGCCAACAAAGACAGGCTCCTACCTGACAGGTTGATGTCAGTGAGCGAGTCTCTGGTGGTCGTCCCCGCAGCGGTCAGGATGTTGACGGACTGGTCGGTGACGTGGTTGCAGTAGCTGAGGTCCAGCTTGGACAGCGAGGGCATGTAGCGTATGATGAGGCGCAGAGACGTGTCCGTGATGTCCAAGCCTGCCAGGCGCAAGTCCTCCACGTTACGCAGTTTACTCCTGTTGTCCAACTGACCTACAAAGTTAGATGTTTGAGACAAAATCTTTGTAAAAAGTGCTATTTTGTAGTTAAAAACACATCAATGAGCCCCACTGTTCCTACATTATTATAAACATGGGCACTGTAGTTTATTTTTGAGTTAACCCCACATCCCACATAAGGACTATAACCACTAGAGGACCAATTGTGTATTGATCCGCGGGTGAAAATAGTCCCAAACAAATGCACTATTTACTAACGTTTGCTAAAAATTACAGTGCCCTTTTTTTTTTTTTAAATAAAACGATATGTTTGCGACACACTTTTAAATATATAAAGTAACGTATACAATATCCACTCTTTGCATAAAAGGTGCAAAATGCGAGATTGGGAGCCTTTCTATTGCCTCCGCACAGCTCTCAACAGGACGACAGCTGAGCCGGCGGCTCGTAGCTAACGGTGCAAACAGCGCTAACAGTGAAAACCAAGGCAACACTGCTGAGAGAGCTAACAGTGTTTACCTGAGGGGGAACCGGAGGGTGGGCGCTAACGCTTTGGTTGGGACGGTGCTAGCAGTGCAGAGCAGCGGCCGTGAGCTAGCCAGTGGAACACGCTCACGTGCACTAACATGCAGTAAAAGCACGCACGACCGGCCCGGCGATGTCATCAAAGCGCGTAGTAGAAGCTCGGATTACAACACACACACACACACACAGAGAGAGAGGTTGGCAGGCTGGTACCTGGCCTGTTATCTGTAGGAGGCGACAGCAGGTCCCTCATCTGGGCGTCTTTCAGTCCCTCGACCCACTGAACATCCAGCGTCCGCAGAAGAGGACAGCTGGAGGTGCAAAGAGCAGAGACCGCCACCCAGGAGCATCCTGACAACAGCAGCACACGCAGACCTGCAGGGACGGCGAAGACATACAGAACCTCATGTTAGACATCTTTTACATTAAGAAACAATACACTGATCTTATTTAATCTGCTCTATGTGGCCACAAGCGGCTTCACGGCAAGCTAAATATACTGCAGACTGTTGAGGAAATGTGCCCTATTTTTCAGTTTCTCCATCTCCAGAGTTTTAGTTAATCTGAAGTCACAAAATAAACCAACACAGACGCAGCGAGTATTCTTATCTAATTAGCTGAGTGATCCAGCAAAGACGTTCTGAAGTTACAAAGCATCTCAAGTAAACCATCTAAATCCAGGAGCCTCTGGGGAAACAATGATCCATATGGAGGATCCATATGGGGATATTATGGGAAATCTAACTTGGAAAAAAAACTGCACATGCTACACAAACACATTGTTTTAATCAAAACCTGAAACAGTCATTTTACCGCCCTCGGTACATAAAGTTCCGCAGTCTTTATCGAGGCAATTATGTTGAAGATATGGTGCTAATGGATACCATTGGAAGGTTGTGTCAAGGTCAGAGCTTGAAATGAAGGATGTCCCGTTGTCCCAGGGACATTAAAAATAGCACCTGGGACACAAAGATACAGCGTCGGGGGCAATTCTGGGACAGTACAGAAACTTATCATTACAAATCAAATTATTACATACATAGACAGATGAGCTGTGTGAAAGTTGTAAAAGCTGCCAGAGGGTAATTATATTCATTACTTTGGTGGATGCGAAGTTTTACCAATGGGTAACGGACATATTGCAGAAGGTAAATACCTATGTGTGTGTATTTTTTGTACTGCTTCACTAAGATGTAGTGTGTTAAAGTGCGACATAAAATGAAAAAAAAGAACTTAAATTTGGGATAATGGTTGTTTTTGGCATCACTGGGCAAAAAATCTATAATAACCTTTCAGCATATTGTAATTCAAGTGTTCTGAGAGATAACTAGACTTCTGCACCTCCTCATGGCTCTGTTTTCAGGCATTATAAAAACTAGCCAATCACAGGTAATTTCAGAGAGAGAGTGTTCTTATTGGTTGTGCTCCGGCTGGTGGGCGGTGCTTGGATTTTCCTCAACTTGGCTGCCGGGTCACAAACTTTCTTATTTTACAGCTAAACAGTACACTACAAGATGATTCTGAAAATATTTGAGTCAAGAAATAGGCATTACAGTAACAGAGTATTGATTCATATTTGATCAGCGCTGCCAAGTTTGACCGTTTCATCGGAGTTTGCGAGTGATTGACAGCTGCTCAGAGACGGCAAGGCTCCAGCTCGGCTCTGATTGGTTGTTCTCCTCCGGTCTGTGAAATCTTGCAGATGCCATTAGGAGCACCGGAGAGCACAGAGGCACATGAATTTTTTTTCAGATTACCTGTCTCATGCTCTACTGTCAGGATATAGTGAATGTTTTATAAAAATAACTTTTTTTGATCATATTTACTCCATTTTTACCCACTGCGGGACACTGGGGAAAAAAGTTAATTTGGAGTCCTGGTCAAGGAGAGTGATTGTGTCCCCATGTCTCTATACATTTTTTTAAAAAAATTTCTGGAATTTTCCTTCATTAAAACTCTCAGTTGATTCCACTTCATTTTTTCATAACAGTTCATCCTTTCAACCAAACTTATATAAAAATCTACCTTATCTCATTTACTGCCTTTTCATAAAAACACAAACAGTGTTTTTGCTGGTTGAACATATTTACCTGGCAGTCTGTTGATGAGCCAGCTGAGTTGTTTCTTAGAGATGTTGGTCCAGCTGAGGTCCAGAGCTACCGGCTGTCTCCGGATGATGCCGCTCAGCATGAGAGGTGTGATGGACTTACAGCGGTTCAGATTGATGTGCTTCCAAAGCCTCTTGTCGCAGCACCTGGTGAGACAGCAGATATTTTACAGCCTGTATTATGAAGACAGGTTTTCAACAGTACAGTACATCCTGTACTCACCATCTGTTCCAGGTCCTGCAGACACGCATGCAGACACAAAGATCTCTGTGAGTTAAGTGACTGAACACGGTCATCCACATCTCCCTTCGCATCACGTGTGCTTCGCCGTCGCCCAGCGGGAGTCTGTCAGGCGGGGGGCTGATGGGAGGGGGCCGGATCACGTGGCGCTCCATTTGGATACATTTTGGCGGTGACCGGCAGGGGAGCGGACGGGGGCATATTGGTGTGATCTGAGCACTCCTGTTCCAACCGAGTGGCGAGTAGCCACGCGGCGTCTCGTTCACCTCCCGCCCCCTGTGACGCAGCCAGTCGCCCAAGTCGCTGCTGCCGTTATTAAGAGGCCATCTAGGTTTTTGGTCGTCTACTTCGTTCTCAGGCTCAGTTTTTACAGGCCTGTGGTTCTGATTGGCCAGGCCGTCCTCTGTTTTCAGTGGGCGTCTGTTTTGATTGGCCAAACCTTCCTCTATTTTAAGCGCCCTGCGGCTCTGGTTAGTGGTCGAGTCCTCTGTTTTTAGTGGTTTACGGTTCTGATTGGTCAAGGAGTCCTCACTCTTCAGTGGTCGTCGATTGTGATGGGCTGAACCGTCCTCCGTCTTCACTGAGCCGTGGTTCTGGTTGGACAGACAGTCTTCTGTCTTGGGAATCTCCTGCTTGAACTCTTTGCTCAGCTCTTTGTTGGGGAGGCGTCGACGCTGATGGCGAGCCTTCAGCGGAGCGGCGCTCCTCTCCTGAGCGTCTCCTGATTCGCTGCTTGGTCCGGCTCTGGGAGAGTTGGAGTATTGTTCACTTTCTCTGGCTGCCGATGTTCTTAGCAGCGGATTTAAAAGGAGCTTGGCTTTGTCCTCCGAGCTGCTGTCTCTCTCTTTTTTCACCGTCTCCTCTTCCTCTCCCTCCTCATCTTCTTGTTCTTGGTCCTCGTCATCATACTCATTTTTCCCCTTTAAATGAATCCTGTCCAAGGAGAATCCATCTTCTTCATGATCCTCCTGGTCATCTTCTTCATCATTCTCTGTCTTGATTTGCCGAAACAGCTTCGGAGTCAAAGGATCGTCTGGTTTTGAAAGTTTCTTCTAAGAAAGAATAGAAGACCCATAATTATTACTTTTGAAGCAGTTGTCAGTTTCAATTTGAGGACGTTTTTGCAGGTTCGAATTTACTTTACATATCTTTTATTTTCAAGAGAATTAAAGGTGCTAAATGCAAAACTGGGAGCATTTCTATTGCCTCTCAACGGCCCTCAACATGGCAACTGCTAGCAGCTAATGGTGCTAACAGTGCTAACAGTACAAACAATGGAGAAAGTGCTGACAGAGATAACAGGTAGTTATTTGCTGCTATATTAATGCTCTGGATATCGAATTTAGCACCTTTAAGCTCCAAATTAATTTATAAAATGCAAATATATTGTAATTATTATATTATTATGAGTATAATGTAATTTTTAATTTTAACTAAAGATACAACAACCAAAAATAAACAAACTGGTCTAAGAAATCTTCAGTGACCCTGTCTATATCACACATTTTCATATAGTTCAATTCTTCTCAGGTCTTCTATATCTTCCCTCTTTATAATATTCACAATAAACTGTGCTTTGTGACAATATTGTTCTTCCTTTGCAAATTACCCACAGCATGACGTAGTATAATACAGCCTGGTATTTTTTCTGACTTAAAGAAAAATTTAAAGTCACAAGAAGAATGAACAGCTAAAAGCACTTTGTGGTGAGATTATTTTGTCAACTGCTGTTTCCAAGGTCAAGAATGAGCTTTGGAAGCCTTAAAAGTAATAAGAAACATTGGCTCGGCTCGAAATCCCATACTAACACACTATTCATACTATGGATGACGTAAAATTGAGTTTGTAGTGCGTTCCAACTGCATAGTATGGGGATTTTGTGTACGTGAGAAATGCCCAGATGTGTAACAGATTAGAAAGAATTTCTGAGTATGAGACGTGTGCTTACTGGCCATACTCAACTGACCCAAAATGCATTGTGGCTCTTCAGACTGTCCAATGGTGGACTGAGAGGCGGTTAAAATAATAAACCATAGGATAAAATATTTACGAATGATGGCGAGTGACGTTAAGGTACAGTTAAGAGAAAAAATGCGGGAGCTCACATATACCGTATAATGTACTGTAGAAAACAGATTTAACACTAAAATATTTAATAATTTTAATTTGCCTTAAAATAATACTGTAAAATATTAAATTGAGTGGAAGAGGTCATGTTGATTTACATGCAACGGTAGCTTGGACCGGTAACATTGTGATCGATACTGTCATGTGACGCAGAGAAGACGTATTACTTTAATTATTAATGCTATCTATGACTCCACTTTATTTATTATAACTGATAAACTACAAACAAATAAGGGTCTTACCTTCTTTTTCACAATGACAGGTTCATCATGGGTGTCAAACAGTTTCCTCTTTTTCCTCAGTGGGTTGTCCTCAGGCCTCGGTCGGGGCGTGCCATCCAGAGACAACAACGGGGGACGTTTCTTTGGAGGCTCTTCCTCTTTCCTCTTAGGGATTTCTTCCCGCTCTGCCTTCCTCTTCACAGCAGATGTGGAAGTCAAAGCAGTAACAGTTGCCGTGGCCACCATCGGCGAGTCGGGCTCTTCTTTTGAATCCCGGCTTAACCGCGGTTCTTTCAGTAGCGAGCCGGGAAGGTTTGACGCGTACTTGAATCCTGGCCCCCTTTTTTGCTTTGAGGCCAAAAGGTTAGAAAAACAGAGCACAACTTTATTTCTCTGGTTCAGAGTTTCTGGGACGGAGTCAACTTGTTTAATCATGTCATGATTCAGACACGTACAGACTTAAGTCCATACAGATACTTACTTTTCCTGTTTTCCCAGCATGGTTGCACTTCGGACACTCCCAGCAGTTTGGCAACTCATCATTGACTACTCCGTTTGAATCCTTTACCTGACGAAAAGGAACACAGATTTAGTGAAGCCTTTGTGACGGTCTTTCAGGCGCAGATGTGACGCACTCTGCCCCAAACATGTTGCGTTCATATTAGAAACAAAAATTAAACAATTAAGCTATCATTAATGAGCACAATATCCGATTACTGTAATGTAAACAAGTAGTGGGTGGATGTTGTGGTTTGTGTTCATCAATGTAAAATCACGTTTTTAACTTTTTTTGTTTGTTTTTTGTTAAGACAATAAAGTCTGCGTTTGGCTGCATTTACCTCAGCATTATCTATATCAGCACCACCTCCACCTGCTCCGTCTGTCCGTCTGACAACATTCAATACAGGTTGACTAATTTACCTTGAGACAGTTAGGATGAACAATCTCGTTGCAGATGGAGCACTCCATGAGCATGAGGTTGAACTTCTCCTCCTCGTCCTCCACCGTGTCCTCTTTCCCCGCCTCGCCACAGACGAGACACACCGCCGTGTGGGGCAGGACAGGCTGGAGACACAAACACGAGCTTGAAGATAAAGCTGCTGTAGCCAATTAATATCCTCTTTTGGAACAATTCCTCTCAGACGAACTGGTCAACCCACACTCTCTCCCAATTCTGTCTTTCACAATGTTTCCATTCATTTAAGGTTCCATTACAATGCAAGTGAGGTAGCTATCTGCCATGTTTTGTGTACATGCTACTTGTGGATTAAACCGTTTACTGAGCCAGTTTATAAGGTAGAGTAAGATATGTTTTGTTGTCTCTGTTGTCTTTAATTGCTTTAATCATTGACTATGTTGATATGCACACTAAAACTTCATTATTATTCCGAATATGACAATATTCTGAATTGGATACGGGTCGTGTAAACAGCATATTCCATTTGGATATTCTGAATTGGGCCTTATTACGAATGGAGCATTTTCAGATTAAGACATGCGGGATATGCCGATATTATTCTGGTTTTAGGAGCATTCTTTACGGAGCATTCGGAATATGCATCACAGTTTGCAGAGACGGAGAAACACACCTACTTTTAAACATTATGAAAGACTTGGATATCTACAGGTTTTTGGATATGCACAACGAAACGCCGACCTTTTCAAGAAGGTGGCTGAAGGAATGAAAGAGGGAGGCTGTGTTTGTCGCATGGTTGAACAAGTCCGAATCAAGTCCGAAATCTGAATATGCACGGCTGCATGTAAACGGGAATATTAGTGGAATATTCATTTTCATTAGCCATGTAAACAGCTTAGTAGGAATGTTGTCATTCTCGGAATTTGTGCATGTAAACGTAGTCACGGTTGCTCTTTCAAAAATCACTCAAAGCCTTGTATTGTATTTCGTAGTCTGCATAATTTATATTGAACATTTATTTGCTATCTATTTTTATTTAGCAAACAAACTAGTTACATCACCGTCTACAAATGGGCTAACCAGACCGTGATGAACTGAGGCATATAAGCCGCATTTCCACCAAACACTTTTGGTATAGTACCCCTAGTAACCCGTACCATACATGTGCCTGGAGTCTAGATCTGTTTCGCGTTTCCATCCAGAAAGTACTCCTAAAATGTAGGCGGGGTTGTTACCGGATGATGATGATAGGCTAGGCTATGTCTGTTGTTACAATTTATCTATTTTAATGTACTATAACTCGCTACCACCGTTATGTATTAAAATATGTGTGCTGTGCTGGCCTTAGCTCCGAGTACTGCGCCGCAGCAGTATTAGGGTGAGTGAACATCAAGAGTGGGCTAAGCTTATTGGCATATCTTAAAAGTGGGACAGAGTTGCTAAAGAGCTTAAGACCGCAAGTGTGGGATATTGGGATGGATGCCAAGTCTCTCTCACTCTCTTGCTTATCGTGGTCAATCCTTCAAACTGAACTGTCTGTGTATGATGGAGAATCAATCAAACCCAGTCTGTCTACTTGTCTCTGTCCATGGTGCTGAATCATTCAAACAGTCTTTGTCTCTCTCTCTCCATGGCCTTTGGTCACTACTGCTACTGCTGCTGTTACTTATATTATTAGTATTGCTTGTGTCACTACCATAGCAACCACCTGGAACACCCTAGTAATCACCCTGTACTGCCCTGGTCACCATGTTGAGCACCCCAGCAACAACCACATGGACACACCAAGAATCAAGTATTCAAAATTAAAGGAAAGCAAAGGAAGGGAAGTTTAGAAGATTGATACCACTCTCATGTCTGCACGCTAAATATGAAGCTAGAGCCAGCAGGCGGTAAGCTTAGCTTAGCATAAATACTGTGTTGTGGTTTTACGAGGGGTTGCGTGCTGCATCTATTTCTTTGCCAGGTGCAGTGACTTCCTAGAGCAGTGGTTTTCAAAGTGGGGTCCAGGGACCCCCAGGGGTCCATGAGGGGGTTCCAGGGGTCAGGTCCCCAGCAAAAAGGGTAATAATAATTACTATTTTCACTATAATAGTATAATTCCGTCCATAAGAAACACAATGACAGAATATCATGTGCAATATTATTTTTTTGTACTTTTTCAATATCATGCACAATATTACTTTTCTATTTTAGTTTACTTATTTTACTAAATGTATCTTGCTTTTATTGTTATTCTATTAGGCTCTGGTGTTGATATCACTTCTTATACACTTTATGTTTATTACTCTGTTGTGTTTTTTATTCTTATGTTGTTGTAATTTTAGAGCAATCTCTGGCAAAAGAATTTCCGTCAGTATTAATAAAGTTATATCTTATCTCTCTCGTGACTATTTTGGTCATGGGTTTCATACACTTTCAGTAATAAAACATCTAAAAGTAAAAGTCCACTCAAATGGGGCACCCTGGGACAAAATCTTAATTTGATTTGTGTCAGTTTAGGGGTCCTTGACGTGAAAAAAGTTTAGGTCTAGAGTCTTTGCTGGTTGCCTGGACAGACTCCAGGAAATCACTTTGGGTTTTGTGTAGATTAAACAAAGATATGATGTGTTAATCAGTGAGCTTTAAGAGGTGCTGGTAAGCAGATTTTTTTTTTTTTACCTTATGAGAGAGCCAGTCTAGCTGGACCTGCAGGCTGTAGCTTTAGCATACGGTTGTGAAAATGGTTTTGATCTTCTAATCTAACTCTCTCAAACTATTCCTTCAACATCATGCGTATGTGACAAGAACATCCACTGAGAACATCCTGAACTTACTGCAATGCACTGCCTCATGATGCAGGACTGTTTCATGCGGCCCGGCCCGCCAAACTTCTTCATGTCTTTACAAAAGTGGCACTCGCCGCACTCTGTCCGCAGGCACGCCTCACACTTCCGACAGCGCGTCCTTCTCCTCCTGGCACCAGATGTTCCCCGACTGGCCGACAGCTTGACTGCTGATGCAGGAGAAGCTGCCATCTTAGGTTTCGGCCGGTTGGGAGGCCGGGGCTGAAAGGATAAAGGGGATACTGTGTCAAGCAACTAAAAATGATAAGGCAAGAAATATTTCACAAACAGGCATCTAAAAGGTCAACCGAATACAAGTTTCAACTTTGTTTAGCCGTCATATGCACAACAATTACAACAAGCAGTTGTTAGCAATGGTAAGGTAAAGGTACCCTATTGCATATATAATACAGTATATATATATATATATATATATTTATATATATATATATATATAGACGTGTAAACAGAAATGTAGTACGTATAGAGAAGTAATACATGACTGCTGACTTGACTATGACTTGTCTAAAACTGCATGTGATTATCATAAAGTAGTCATGTCTGTAAAGGGGAGACTCGTGGGTACCCATAGAACCCATTTTCGATCACATATCTTGAGGTCAGAGGTCAAGGGACCCCTTTGAAAATCGCCATGACAGTTTTTCCTCGCCAAAATTTAGCTTAAGTTTGGAGCATTATGTACCCTCCTTTGGCTACAAGCTAGTATGACACGATTGGTACCGATGGATTGCTTAGGTTTTCTAGTTTCATATGATGTCTATGTCATATGTATCTTCACTCTAGCTTTAAAACTCATTCTGCTACAACCTAAAAATCACAAGTTGCGTTAATGCGTTATTATCGCGTTAACTTTCACAGACACGCCAGCCGTCCACGGCACCATCTTCCTCCAGAGAGCTTTTAGTTTGTTGATAAAGGATAAATTTATTATTTTAAAATTTTTAAAACATTATGACGCTACTTACAAAGTATTCCACTTAAATATATTAAATAAAGGCAAATATAGGTGCAGTCACATAATAATGCAAATGTGTAGTTAGTATGTACTGTGTCAAGGGCAGCAAGTTTGCATTATTATCTTTCACAAAGAAGACTTTTAAGCTGCAGATGCTTTACAATCCTTATCTCACTGGATTACAACAAACAGTTTATTATCAATTTGACAATTCAGTGATTTTGATTTCAACCAAAATGTCAGATCGAAGTAAAAAAGAATGCATCTGAAGAGCTCCTCAATCTAACGTGCTGACATTTAATTTAATAAATGGTGCTACGGCTCAATAACAAGCACTCACAATCATGTTGTGTAATAAGAAAATAATGAAAACATTCAATTAAATCCAACAGGGGTCAGCGTTATGGTGGATGTAAGCGGTACATCCTGATCCTTTTTTTTGGGTCTTTGTAACCCTGGGTTTAACAGATCCAAACAGAGATGCATCCATATATGCATTTACATAAACACAAATCTGAGCACGCTGTGTATGAACACACATTTTTCACGGCTGTTACAGCACAGGATCCAGGAGGAAAAACAAACAAATCAAGAATGTCCCCGGGGGCATCTTCCAAATTTAGCCCTTCACTTTGCTTGCATGTTTTCTACTTCAAAGAGAAACTGCACTTGTGGCTACATTTCACACACGGATCACTAGGAGACCGTTATTCTGTGTTAGACTGATTTATAACTGTACGCATTAAATGTGCTCTATTTAATAGAAGCGGGTAATGGAGATGAGATGCCTTTGATCTCCATCATTACTGCTCTTGGTGTTATATATTCGGCTCCCTCTCAGGCTCGGAGCCCGACCACAACAATGTATTCTCAACATGAAAAACCACATGTCAAAACGCTGCCAACCATGCCACGCGAGGAAATATGTGGCAATGTGTGAGATGAAATAAACAAGAAGGAGAGTGAGAGACTGCAGCTCTTGGAAAAATGAAGATCAGATTTCTTTAGTTGCATCGGCAGTGCAGATTCTCCTAGCGTCAGCATAGCAACAGCCACGTCCCATTCCCTAACAGAACAGTCTATGACACACAGACTTGTAACCAATAAGAGCTGTAATGAGACTCTCCAACAGGAAAAGAAAGCAGGCTCAATCTTAGGCACATTACAATGATTTATTCTAACAATAGCCGTGAAATAGACTGACATAGGCGGTCAGATTTGTGGTTACCAGACGGGATTAGAGTGAGATATTAGGGGGGGTTAGGGCTCGACTGTTCTGGGGGTACTGGTGGGGATTATAAACAGGAGGTCTGCTCCAAAAGAACACTGGAATGAGACCCAGGAAAAGACAACATGATCTGTTATTTTACACTTCCTACAAACATGAGACAACAGGTCAGAGTTATGATCAATCTGCTAATGTCAGATCACATTAAATAACAGACACTGTGCTGTCTGATTACACCTGTAACTCAAACTGCAGGTGTATGAAAAGATACTTCAGAAAGCTGTCCACATTGTCCCCTAAATCCCCTCTAAACCTCCCCCTCTGTCTGCTAAGTGAGTGATCTCTAAAGCAGATATCCCTCTGACAGCAGAGGTTGACAACAAGGCTGCCAACGAAATAAACTGCCTCTCACTCTGAGTGCTCTGTCTCGGGTACAAGTGTTTTCAGTCTTTAGTTTAGCATTAGTAGCTCGTACCTCTTTTATATATACACATGTGTCATCAGTAAGGACAGTAACCAACTGGTAATTCCTTGGCTCATCAAAGCTCATTCAACTGGGAAACATTATGAGAAGCAGACTTTAATGTTCATTGACACCGCCTCGAAGCCTCTCAAGCTTCTGTGGAGAACAGTGGAAATCAATTACTGTGGTTATACTTAACATCACCTTAAACACATATTGAAGACAGCGCCGCACACTGAGCACAGATTGCAGAAACAACAGGACATATTGTTTTTATCAAAAGCAGAAGAAATTCAAAATCAGATTGTCCGAAGTCATAAAAACGCTGTCCCATGTGTGTGACGTTTCTCAAACTGTTGTGAGCAAAAATTTATTCACATCTAGGAATATATGTGGAAACTAATCATTTGGGGGAAGAAAAAACGGGTTCACAAGTTCTTGGAGGGATTACTTTCCTGTTAAGCTTTAGAGGTGGCATATCTTGTAAAGCTGATGCTGCGTTTGAAACAAAAACAACACCAAAAACATGTGTTTGTTCCACAGTTTGTAGTGTTTAGCCCAGATTTTACATGTGGAACAAGTTACACACAAACTCTAATAAAACCTCTGGAGTGTGTCAGTGTCAATCAGTAAAACAACTCTTTACAGGGTGTGCAGAGCATGTTTTGGAGATAAAGCAGGGATTAAATTAACTGCAAAGTTGTTCAGACTGGTGCTGGACGCTTAGAAAATGTTTGGCTTCTAAACAACTGTGGACAGCTTGCATGCACTTCAACACATATTGCATATTGAGCATATTTCATTGATGTTCAAACAGCTGTGACACCAAGAACAGGTGCTTTAACATGACTGGAAAAAAACAGAAACTGAACATGTGTTGTGATATTTGTCAAAAGAGCGAAACGGACTTCGAGCCAGTCGGTGTTTTTCAAATGCAAATGCAGCCACAGAATTATTGTAAGGGGGTGTGGTTCAGAGTTAAGTAGAAGAAATATTCAAATTGCTGTGTAAGCAAGTCTCATCTTGCATATCCCAGCTCTCTCTACACCGAACAATATTGAATATTCCTTTCATAGACACGTAACCTGTTTTTTGGGTACACACATATTCTAACATGCGTATCTGGTGCTTTTACAATCAAATCATTAAAGATTAATCATCTACATGAATTTCCATTCCTCTGCTTCTCTGCTTTCGAAACGACCAATAGCAGCCCTGAGGCTCTGAGCTATATAAACACAGCCTTCTCCTATTGCTGGTTTCACCTGACAGAAACACACATGCATGCATACACAAACTGCAGACCTATCCAAAAAAATCAAAGATGAAGCACAGAGGTTAGACTGAATCAATGCATTTCCTCTCCAGGTAGCTGCCTTTTCCTCGCTGCCCTGTGATGCTGCACACTGCTCTGTCTGACACAAGCATTCCTCTGGTGGCCTCACTATGCCTGCCTGCCTGCAGGGGTTTGGCGTGCTAACCTGCTCAGAGTCTGAGTCGTAGTCCTCATCATCAGCGCTCAGCGACATGGCCATGGCTGGGTTTTTTTCATGCGCCGTCCAGCTCACGGCAAACTGACATGGCTGCAGTCTCCTCCTCCTCCTTCTACTCCTGCTACTGCTGTCTGGCCTACAGCCCTCCCCTCCTACTCTAAAAGCTCCACAATACACCAAGCAGATGTAGGAAACACAGACAAGCCTGCCTCATTAATATGGATCCACTCCCTGGGAAAAAGGGAGGGGTGGAGGGACGCGCGGGGCCAATGGGAGGCCGCTGTGCATCAGAATATGTACTTGGGGGGCGTCTGCCTTTAACCAATGAGGAGAGAGAATGCAGAGGAGGTGATGTCATATTCATGATGGGTATCACAGGGAGAGGAGAGCAGGCTCAACACAGCCAATAGAGCCAGATGGCATCTCATTACAAAAGGCAAACACAAAGAGGCCCCACCACCAGCAGCTGGCCTTTGGAGGGACGGGTGGGGGTGATCCAGAGGGTCCATAAAACCAAACAGAAATCACTCCCCATACATTCAGATACAACATCCACCCACCTCCTGTTGAGGCCTGTTACACACTTCATGCATCTGTTTGGACAATGAATTATTAATAGAAAGTTTGAAAGTATGTACAATATATAAAATATAAAGCTTAACAGTTAAAATGCCCGAGAACATACTGTATTTTTCAGCACCATTATATATTTAAGTCTAGAAGTTATATTACAATGCAACGTATATCAGAGAGTATTGAACATGAACACTGTACATCTGTGTATAATTTTCAATAATAAGCATTTTGACCTTTTCATACTAGGTAATTGGGAAAATGGAAGAGGTAATTATTTTTTTATTTTTACATTCAGCCAATGAATGTTAATGCCTTGATGTTGACCCTCTTACGGCCTCCTGCTGAGCTCAAGACACCATGAAATCAAAGGATAAATTATATGCGTAGACATTAAAGGCACTTCAAGCCTGCAAGTGTGTGCAGCTATTTAAGTCTCACAATATCACAATTTCACATGGACTTTTTTTTACAGCATACGGATGCCCAAGAGGCATATGCATAAGTAGTACTTAAGTAATGAGCATCTGCACCGACTGAAAAATATGGCTGAAAATGTCCTTTTTAATTTCCAAGTAAGCCTGAGGTGTAACAACAAACATGTAAGCAGTGAAACAGTGAGTTGTGCATCCGGTCTGAGAAATGAGTCGTGTCATATATACAGTGTGAGAATATAATGTTCAACAGAGAACAGTTCCATTAAAAGCTTGTTTTTTTTATCCTTGTTAATGACTAGGGGTGTGTAAGAAAACATCGCTACACTTGAGTATGTTATGATTTGTGTATCATTTCTCAAAAACACAATCTATTTTTAATTAATAGTTTACATGCAAAGACTTTTGGCAGACAGTGGCTCAGATTGCACAAAAAGTAGCGCTATGATGGTGGATGCTACAGGGACTGTGATAAATGCCATTGCAGATCCCACTGTTCTGATTGCATAAAAAAGTAAACTTTTTTATTTCACATTTTGTGCATATGGTGGTGTGTTCTTTGATAGTTTTCCTAAAATTAGATCGAGAAAATTGCAATATATCACCTTGCTTACAGTATCACAATATGTCGTGATATATTGAATCGTAACTCCTGTATCGTGATACGTATCGTATCGCTAGATTCTTGCCAATACACAACCCTATTAATGACAGCAAAATACATAGATAGAGGTATGTGTATGGAGGACAGCAAAAATAAGATTTAATTATTTACTTTATCAGGCTTTAGGGCAGCCTGTTAAGTCAAAATAAATATATCTGCAAATAAATTTATCTGCTGCTCTAATGAGTGTTGGAAGAAGAGAGGGAAGACAGAATAACAAAAGAGTTTAGACGTACACGCTGCCCATTTCTAAGAGTTTCTTTGTGATGATCAAAAATTTAAACTACAGATCAATAAAAAATAAATTGGTTCAGCCTTCCCTATTCTATAGTAATGAAATCAACACACCACTAAAGTACCACTCTGTTACTAATAATACCATCCTAAACCTAATTTGATTAAAATTCAGTATTCATATTGAAAACCAGACTTTTTTTTTGACAATAAGTCAAATTTATCAAATACAAGATCATTTTTTCAGTTGATTTTGAACTCTATGACATTAAAGGTGCTTTTGATAACATTGATAACATTCAGCCACTAGATGTCACAATCTCCCTCACCCATTCCATTGCATTCACTTCACAACAAGTGGTTGCTAGGCACCAACCGTAAAACAGCCATTTTTTTATCACACTAACTGGCAACTTGATCGCTGACGAGATACCACGTGATACCAACGTTATTTTACTATTGGCTCACAAGCCTTGTTAGAAGTGGGAACCAAACGTCAGATATATTCCACAGAGATAAACAAAAACATTCATTTTGGACCCGTCGAAATGTTTTGAATGATTAATTCACAATCCTAATTTTCTTAGGAAAAGCTAGACTTTTATTCAACACCTTTCTAAAAGCTCTGTGGGTGTATTCTTTTTTTTTTATATATTCGTCTACATAAAAATGTTAAAGTATTGTTTCCTACATCAGTGAGCCACTCATTGGGCCAGTCATTGTAAGTCCTTTAACACATAAACTGCACTCCTGCTATCTTCTCAATATTCATCCATAAAAGTAATAAACTTTCACAAAATTAATCTTTCAGGTGAAAAGTCCAGAAATGTTATTGCACCACAAAGTCAAGCGGCAGGGGCCTGGGATCAACCCTCTGCCCATCACTTGCGCTCACTTTTATATAGTTATTATGATGATTTTTCTATTGTGTTAAGTGATCAACTCAAATTCAAGTGTGCGTCAAGTGTCCCTCAACTTAATTTGAAAGCCCCAAGGAAAGATAAAGAACAATATTTGGTGCAAAAGCATTAAGAAAGTCTTAGAGTGCAGCGGACATATTCTTACCTTTATAGTTTTCTTGGCCCAGTACACCACCGGAACTCCAGTGATCGCTAATCTGGGGTCGTCATCGGCGTGTTCTTTTAAGACAACCTAGACGGCCACAGAGAGCAAACAAACATTAAAAGGGAACTCTGTCGTGTCTATTGGATGGTGCATATTGTGAAAATGTCATCTTTTTGTTTCTTACCTTCATGTCTTCCAGCAGGGCTTGTGGGTTCTCTATTCCCTCTGGAACACATTTCTTATTTTCAGGGAGCGACTCCAGCTTCTCCACCAGCGTCCTGAGTCCACTCAGCTCAAACTCGGTCAAATGCGTCCATTTATTCGGGGACTCTGAGGCTGGAGAGTCAGAGGGGGTTTGGGGGAACTCTAGAGAGGTGGAGCCGGGATTACAGCTGTCCTCAGAGTCAACAGATAAAACAGCTTTGAGGTGCTGGCCTCTCCGGTTGTCAGGAGAGCAGGGGCCGTCCTGGGCAGCTCTCTCTGGCTTTTCACCCTGGCCATCCCTGACTTGAGTCTCGCACGAGTCCTCGTTCATGTCCTGGCTCCTTGAGTCAGAGGAGGGGCTCTCTGTGTTCGCCTTTGTCTCGTTGTCTGAAGGGACAAAAGGAGGGAAAAATAGTTATATCATATCTGTCCACATTGTATTGGAAGAGAGCCATCAGCTACAGAAATAATATGATAGAGCATGGCACTGAAACAGAATGCCTGACCGGTTTAATTGCAAACACAGCAGGAGGTAACCCATCCTGCCCCCTCTTGTGCATTACTTAATTCCACTCACCCATTAGTACAGGCTCTTTGCGGATCTCCTGAGAAAAGTAGGAGCGTTTGGTGAGGCAGTGCAGGTATCTCTCTAGGACGTACCAAGCTATCTCATAGTAGAAGGGGAAACGGAACTTGGAATGAACCTGAAATCAGAGACAACACTCGTCAACGTAACCCTGAAAAACACCTAATATTTACATAAACTCAGGTTATCTAGTTATTGTTTGCTTTTTGGTAACCCGGTCTCTTCAATGTCATGTAATCTTGCCCATGTATACACTTAACTAGAGTTCTGTCTGTGTTTCTACACATGAGTCTTCAGACAATGACAGTTACAGCGGTGTAAAGAGATTATTACTTAACAATATGTTGCTGTTGTGCTCTATAACTCCAGACACTGTCCTCCTCTCATGCATACAAACAAACAAGCACACGTCTTCAGGAACAAACATGCAGTACTACGATCTATGAGATGTGATTATTCTTCTGAAATAATACAGCTTTAAAACCTACTAGAAAGAAAGACTTCATATTTCATACTTTTTTGTAAAAAATAAGAGTAAAATAAGAGTTTTGCAATATGTACTTTGGTGTACCACAAAGTACACCACACTGATTTGTTAAAAAAATAATGACTTTATTCCTAATGCTGTGTTCACACTACAAGGAACAAAAGCAACAAAACGGCCAAGCGTGGCCAGCCATTGTCGCCGAATCGCCGTTGAAGTGTTGCTCAAGCGCATGTTGTCGTAGTTATGTCGTTAAATTGCGCTGGAAACTAACAGCATTTTTTAAAGATGGAACGGAATAGGGTGAAACAAGAACATATGATTGGTTGATGCTTCACCGCATCATTGGAGCGCTGAAAAAAGTTGAGCTCAACTTTGATTTGTAGCGCGTCATGCGCGTCATGCGCGTCATGCAGCGGCGACAAGTGTTGGGCGTCAGTTTATGGCTCCATGTCATGTTCCTATCTTTTGTCATATACATAATGCTTTTCATTTTATAGGTAACATATAGTTAAAAAAACATGTAAGAGTTTGAGTATCTTCTGTTTACAATGAAAAATCACCAATAAAAAGATATATATATTTTTTTAAATGCTGTTGTTTTTTCATTTAAAAATATTAATTAACAAATTAATTTAAATATATTAACAATTATTATACACATGCACAGTGAAAAATGTACCTTTCCTTCTCAAACTACCAACTTCTTACAACACACAAATAAGTACTGCTTTTGGGCTCCCACACATCTGACTTTTACATTTATATTTCTTGTCATTTTGTCACTCCCAAATATTTTACCCTTTGACTCTTTTCCCTTATTTCTCTTTCAATCTCAACCAAACCGATTCCTCCTCCATCACATCTCTCATTCTCCTGTCTCTCACAGGTGAACTCGTCACCTTCCCCTGGTTCTCCGAGAGATTGATTTATCCCAGTAGGAGTTTACTGTATTGCAGTGCGGGCCACAGTTCAGCCGCACAACAGAGAATGCAGCAGGACTCCTACCTTAGTCCTATTCTCTATCTCGTGGATGGTAAGCTGCATAGGAATGTTGAAGCTGTGCAGAATATTGCCTCCGAACACCAGCGTGTCCTCTGGAGTATAAACAGCATGGATCCAACCTTAATTACAAAAAGACATACAGAGATAAGGAACATATAGAGGATTCACAGCTGAAGAAATAAACAGTATAATAGTCAGGTAAAGCTTGGCTCCACTGTTCATTGAAGTGGCGGCTAATCTTTTCCTGCTGGCTACTGTAACACAACCATGCCAACACACCAGATGGGATGAAGAAGGTGTATCCTTGCTTAAGCTCCACTCTCTGGCATCCGTCAGCTCGGTCTCCCAGGAAGATATCACTCTGCTTGCCTGACAGGACCCAGTCCTCATAAAGGGCAAGGTTATGAGAGGTTGGAGGCACAAGCCAAAACACCTGAGGAGAAGCAGAGATTATTTTATTTAGAGGTTATACTGGACAGACGTGGCCGGGTTAGGTGAAATATCAACTCTGAAACTGTTAGCAACACTACATATTGCCAGACATACATTGGTTTAATTTCTCCCCTTAATGTTCAATGAAAGGAAAACTAATAAATGAAGATTTGTTGCACAAGATATCATATATGTTATAAGCAGGGATGGGACGATATAGGATTTTATCACGGATCACGATAAAAAAAATGCTCACAATAAGGAATTATTATGCAAGAAAGAACAGACTCACACAATGTTGCTATTTGATGATTATCTGGATAATACTGTGAATCACAATTATTTTGGCCAGGATAATCATGACATGAAACTAGAATGAACTTACTTTCTGTCCCTTGAATACGTGATACCACACAGAAGTTCCCCCGAAATCGATGTGGAAGTCTGTGTAGCAGCCCTTCACACTCATCAAACAATACCTACAGCAGAAAAGGAGATAATAACAAAATAAGTCAAACGAATCACATTGTAGACAAGTAAACTGTGAGGATGTACGAGTATAACAGACTGATCTAAAAAGGAAAAACACAGCGCAACCAATTAGAAGGCAGCAGTCATCTCTGTAGTGTTTTGCTGAAATCACTCACGAGAGCACTACAGCACAGAGAATTGTTCACAATGGGACATCTCTCCTCAGGAAATTAATTGAGGAATGATTAGCACTCCATGACATAAATGATTCAGTAATTTAGCTAGATGGGAGCAGCTCTGTTTTATCTGAAAACAAAATCGAACCAACGAGGTGTATACAGAAAAAAAAAACAGAAATCGATACAGTATTATGTCATGCATCCCACAGAGAGATGATGTGATTGTTTCTTGAAACAAATGGAGAGCCAGATAGCCAGTCAGCTGTAGGAAAACATCTACCAACGAATGTCAAGGTCAGTCAGTTAGGATGCTGAATGGTGCAGTAACATTATGCTCCTTCCACACTCGCAAATGTGTAAAATATTATATATTTTATGGGTCTCGCGCATTGGCGTGGCAAAGTGGCTCGAGAGCGCCCCCTACGAAGTCGCTATAATTTAGCCCCTCATTGAAGTTTCATCTACATCTATGAAATTTGGTAGGCAGATGTAACATGTGGAGACATACAAAAAAAAGCCTCTTGGAGGTCTACCCTAATCCAGATGTGAGCTTACGATCTGGCACCAGGTCGCTACGTTTTTATAGAGGTTGACGCCCAGAAATGCACCGAACACAGCAAAATGAAAAGAAAAGAGAAAACACAGGCAGAGGGCAGGGATGCAGATACAGACACCGCCACACACTTCTAGTGATAAGTGATGATTGAGAGGGATTCTTTTTGTTTGTTTAGGAAAATCCTACTCATTGTGCCTTTAAAGTCAGATAGTATCATTTCGCTTGCATGAGAGAAAATAATGAACCAAGAAGACAGATAATATTTTAGGGGCTGCAACTCACAATTACTTTCATTAGCAATTAATCTGATGCTTTTTTTATGATTGATCAATTGGTAAAAAAAAAAACGGTGAAAAAAATTCCCATTACATTTTCCCAGAGCCCAAGAGCCTCTTTACTTCATTTTTAGTAGTACACACAGAGCAGACTCTAATTAAAGCTGAAGTAGGCGAGATTGGAGCAAATATGATTTAAAAAAGTTATTTTCATAAAACGGTAGCTATATCATGACAGTAGTATATGAAACAGGTAACCTGAAAAAAAAATCATGTGCCTCTGTGTCCTCCGGTGCTCCTAATGGCATCTGCAAGATTTCACAGACCGGAGGAAAACAAGCAGTAAGAGCTGATCTGAGGTCTGCTGTCCATCTGCTGTCTATGAGAGCCGGCTGTCAGTCAGTCGCGAACTCCGACCAAACAGTCAAACTAGGCAGCATTGATCAAATATGAATCAATATTATGTTACGTTAATGCCTATTTCTCACCTCAAATGTTTTCAGAATCATCTTGTAGTGCACGGTTTAGCCGTAAAATGATAAAGTTTGTAAGCCATGTTGAGATATCCTGAAGGAACGCCAAAACGCCAGTCACATGACCGGAGCACAGCCAATAGGAACGCTCTCTCTCTGAAATGACCTGTGATTGGCCAAAGTCTCCCGTCACGGGCTAGATTTTTTTAAAGCCTGAAAACAGAGCCATGAGGAGGAGCAGAAGTCTAGTTATCTCTCAGAACACTTGAATTACAATATGCTGAAAGGTTATTATGGAACCTTTGCCCATTGATGCCAAAAATATACTGCCTACTGCCACTTTAAGTCCTGGTTTCAGCATCATGTCTGCACCAACACCAAGCATCACTGTAGCAGCATAACGGCAGCTAAACTAAGCACTAGTGGTGACGCTGAAATTAAATGTATTGGCTGAAATAATAATGAGAATGATTTGTCACTGGATATCTGTAAAACCTGATCCTTATGTATTATATTATGTACAATCCAATCCTCCTCATCTAACTATGAGCATTATTTGATCAGATATAATTTAAAATGAATAAATATAAGTCAGCAGAGAGACAGAAAGGTAGAAAGAGGGGTTTTGACTCTTAGCTATGTACAAATGCTGACATCTGATTGGCTGAGAGGCATCTGTGCAGTCAGACTACAGCAAGGAGGAAAACTCTGCTGCCTAGCAACAATCACGAGCACTTACAGGAGATTGATAACACCGACCGTATGCAGCGCTTCTACAATGATAGAGCGATAGATGAGACATTCAGATGGGAGGAGAAATTGCATTTACTGCCAAGGAAACAGCAATTTCCTCCAAGTATTTTCAATATCTTGATCTACTCTTTGTTTGTTTTTTACAGATAGACTGATACACAGCTCAGGGGTGATTTTTGTGAAAGTCCTACCTTTGCACTTTAGGGTACTTCATGTCTGAGATTACATTGGTGGCTTCTGTTTGGCTATGCTTCAGATCAGGAGGCCACATGTTGTCCACCCAGTCGACTTGATCCACCTGGGAGAGTGAGCAAAACTGCACTTTTAGCCATCAGTCACATTGTTGGTAGTCATACTTGCTTTGAATATGGTGCCAGATATGTGACCTTAATGAAACCTTTTATATTATCATACAAATAATGTTATATTACCACTGTGGGCCGCTTGATGAGGTTCTCCAGCTTAGTGTGGCTGAACTCTAAGCTGATGACATTGAAGAGCTTGTCCCGCTCTTCCTCTGGTGTCTCATAATAACGGACGAACTGGGCCATGCTCATTTCAGAGCCTTTCTGAGTGCTCACATCCATAACATCCACAGACCGACGACTGCCTGCAAAGCAACAACCGGAACACAAGTTGACATTAAAGCTTTGAGCACTTCCACTGTCACTAACATGTAATACCATCTGTCTGTAAGCCTGTCTAAGAACAATCCAGCATGCTATTGTGAGACTTATACAGAGAACATGTGTATTGTTGACAGATTTCATCATGAACAAGTATCTCTGAATGCCTGTAATTCACCATCTTGCCCACTAGATGGAGCAACTACGCCCCCAATCCTGTTTTGACTTCATTTCTTTCAGGCTTCACTTGACACAGCTGTATTTTAATGCGTAGGAAAATTGCAATTGGACAAAAAAAATGTAATGGATAAAAAGAGTAAGATAATAGATGGAATCATATTTAGTTTTTAATGGAGCACGTAGAATACACCATATGAGAAAGTTGACATGGACATGCACACATACTATAATCATTCATCACACAACAATGTTATATGACAGGCAGACAAATAGACAGATATATGTATGTATGTTCATAAATTAAATAATATCCTAAAAAAAGGAGAAAACAGTGAATATAAAAATAATAATAATACCATTGTTTTGGTGTATTTGTTTTCTTACCAGCATTATTTTACCAAAAAAAAAAACCTTTTTTAAATTTATAAACATTATTCCACTATGCAAAAGAGTGGTTCTTCACAATTTCTGACAAAACTGGACATTTTATCTGATAGCACACATTTTTTTAGCTCGTTATCCCAACCGCACTGCTGAATCCATCATAGTTGGGGTAGTAGAACATGTTTCAATATCGCATTTACCTTCCACAAACTGTGCTGTGGAAGTAAATATGGCCACGGATGAGACTATATGATTACTTTTAGGACACTTCAGATCATTGCAGATCTTCCCAAAAGCTAAAACTCACTGACCTCCCTATTTTTCATTATTTGAATTAGCAACCCTCCCCCTTTTGATGCTTTTGGTTTTTCTTTATGCACTCTAATTGTTACATTAGTGAACTATATGCAAACATCTTAGTGTGTGCACGTGTGTGTGTAGCAAGCATCCTACTTACCAACTAAGCCTTTAATTTCACTGACTGTAAATTCTGGATCAGGCATTCTATGAAAGAGAGAATGATCAGTTAAAAAACATAAATATACAACAAATACAAAGTGGGTTCAATAAACATCATGAGCACCGTCAAAGATTATTCTTGATATAACTGTGTGAAATCACAGAAATGGTCTTCTCACCTGACCCCGAGTCCATCTTTCTCTTTAAAAATGAGTGGGGTCCTGAGAGCCTCCCTCTGCACATATTCATAGGAGAAGTCTGCAAAAAGCATTTATAGGAATGCACATTTATTAGTGTTAAAGACATGCATCCTGCCCAAACAATCTTCTTGCAAACATGCATAATCATGTGTAACTTTACCTTTCCCCTCCATGGAGTGGACAAATTTGGCGCTGTAGCTGTCACTGGCGAGCTTCTCCTCCACACTGAAACCTCTAATGTTTACAATTTCCTCCACATCGGACAGATCCTCGTTTTCATCGTACATCCTCCTGCAGATGGAGCGCTGCACATTGAAAACGAGATGATTTATATTTGACATGTAAACACCCCCTCCTCTGTCTCCATAAACAGCCAAGCATGACTGATGATTCAACATTTATTTTTATTAGCAACTTTAAAACTGCAGTAAAGGGTCTTTGATATTAATGTTACTGTAGCTGCATATATGTTGCCTTTAATGTGACGTCAAGCACAATAAACGACACTTGTCCTGGGTAAACACAGCACTTGGGTTATTCCACAATGTCTATATGTTGGTTTATCTATAACTTACATCCTCTGTACTATTACACAATAAGTTACAACATATAAAATGCGACATCTATCGTTTCTCCTCCTCTAACTTGCACATCTTTTAAGTGACTTGACGCACCAGCGTCTACAAACGTTAGCTTAGCTCACTAATTAGCTCGCTGCCAATCTCGCCTCATATAAGCTAACACGTAATAACACGGCAGATGGTTTACACACCAGCCTGCGTCCAGGTTCAGCACACGTCTCCACGGCCTGAGCCATCGTCTCTTATCAAGCTTTTACAGCCACTCGGTGTCGGAAATGCATCTTCCTGCGTGGAGAAGTTAAAGAAACACTTAGCACGCTTTTCAGGTTCAAAACAAGGGGAACCATGTTTTTGTGTATTACGTCACCGCCAGGAACCAAAACATTGTTGGACAACGTCACACGGCATGTTTAGTGTTTAGGTCACTGCTGCTTTTACACTGCTTTTACAAAGGAAGAAACATTTATCACACATTAAATCAAACACCATTGTTTGTGAACGCAAAAAAAACATTAAACCACTATTATTACCGAATAGTTACGCCTACACCATGTTAAAGAGAAACAAGCGATAAAACAGCTTGTGTTTATCAAAACATCTCTTTATCTCCTTTCATTCATTCTAATACTAATAATGTATGTACGTGACGTGTGTCACGTGGACTGGTGTAATAGTCAACCGTTCAAATTAACAAAAACATATATATTTTTTATAATTACTACACATTAAAGGTGGTAATTACATCAGTATTAACTGATTCGTTATCACATAACAGAGGACATGCAATAGTGATGTGTCGGTCACGAACGAGCTGGCTCAAAGAGCCGGCTCTTTTAAGTGAACGATGGGAGCCGGCTACCGTCCGAGAGACGTTTTTTTTCGGTCGGAGGCAATAACGTTTCGAAAAGCCAACACTAGGATCAGCATTGACTCATGAGAGAGACCTTCGTCTGGTCAGCTAACATTACTGCCAAGCAGCTGAAATACAGAATGATATTGTGGTTTTAGCTGACGTGTCGCCTCACTGTTTTGAGAGATGCTTGTTCATGTTTATGTAGAGCAAGCAAGCGCGAGCCCGACGCTGACTTTCGTTGACTTAACGGCCACAGTTGTCGCTGTTAACAAGCATTTCTGAAAGTTACAAACAGTCCCTTTAAGTGATATATGCGCAAACATACTAATCAAAAATCAAAACAGCGCTAAATGTTGCTGAATTATAAAAGGCAGAAGTGGTAAAACGAAGAACCGTTTGGGAGCCGAAAGAGACGGCTCTTCTTGGTGAGCTGAGCCAAATGATCTGGCTCACTAAAAATAGAGGAAATTCCCATCACTACAGTCAACTCAGTAGCGGATGTTCGCCTCAGAGCGCGCAGGATTCTGGGTAATGTGGTACAACACGCTGCTGGAGGAGGACACATATAGAAGCTGGAGACCGGGTGGTGGAAAAAAATACCTTCCGCAGTTCACGACAGCTGGCCAAATTAAAGGGTTTTGTAAGTGTTTGGCATGTTGAAGGCTTGTTCCTGTCGTGTTCCAGAAGAGTAACAAGAAGGTAACTGCGTCAGTCAGCTCTGCTCAGCACCAGTCCTTTGATAAGATAACGGGAGCAACATGAGCCTCGAAGAGCACTCACTGCAGGCTCTGTCCTGGAGGAAGCTGTACCTGAGTAGAGCCAAACTGAAGGCTTCCAGTCGAACATCAGCTCTGCTTTCTGGATTTGCTATGGTAACACTGTCTTCAACACCATCCTCTTTACTTCTTCTGTAGATCAAAAGTCCTATTACATAGTAATGTCACGTGTGTAAAGTTGTTTCCTATCACTTCTTCTCTCTCCAGGTTGCCATGGTGGAAGTGCAGCTGGACAACAGCTATCCATACCCCCCTGCTCTCCTCATTGCCTTCAGTGCCTGCACCACTGTGCTTGTGGCCGTCCACCTGTTCGCTTTGATGGTCAGCACCTGTATTCTGCCCAATATAGAAGCAGTCAGCAATGTCCACAACCTCAACTCTGTCAATGAGTCTCCACATGAGCGAATGCACCGACACATTGAACTGGCATGGGCTTTTTCCACAGTTATCGGTACTTTACTCTTCCTAGCCGAGGTGGTTCTACTCTGCTGGGTCAAATTCTTGCCTGTGAAGCCCAACAAATCCAGTAATAATACAGTTTCAGCTGGCGTGGCTGCTGCTATTACATCCACCTCTATTATGGTCCCTTTTGGTTTAATCTTCATCGTCTTCGCCGTGCATTTCTACCGCTCCTTGGTCAGCCACAAGACCGACAGACAGTTTCAGGAGCTGGAGGAGCTCTCTAATCTCACCAGGCTACAGAACGAGCTGGACAACAGAGGGGACTGTTCCATGTTGCAGTCTCCGAGCTCACATTTCCCATAGTGAAGTATGCTGGATGCGCAACTCTGACTGCTTGGGATATCCCTTCCCCCCCCAAGCCAGAAGCCACATTATTGGCTTCCAATTTGTTTTTTGTACATGAATGAAGATGTCACCTCTTTTGTTGTGAAATTAACTTTTGTGGAAAGAGTTGTATTTTTTAGAAAACATGTTTGATCAACTGTGAACTCACAAATCTGCCATAAATGCATGACTTGAATTTGGAAAGTCTTAATGGAAGTCTTAACTATGATAGTTGCTTGATCAGTCTCTAAGAACAATAACTTGGAATCCTGTCTGTTTGCCTGCTGCATTTATTGACCCATTTTGTTAATGTATATTATACCTGTTGTGTTTTGTAAACCACACGTATTTAGCTCTTTCCTCCTCATTCACTGTACATGATTTCTTGTAATGTCCGCCCAATTGTTTTTGTAACGGTTGCTGTACATGTAGACTGACTCAACAGCTGCTAAAACTACAGTATTATTAGTGTATATTTGCTGACATTTGTAGCACAGGCTGAGGTGTTAAAATAAACACTTTTTTACCAAGTGGCATTCTGAATTTCAAAAATGATTTGGATTTACTATTTGAAAACATCATATCTAATGTCATGTGTGTAATTTACTGGCAATTATTGACATAGGCTTGGCAAGTCATACCTTGAAAATTGTAAGTTGACTTGATGCATATCCGTTTTCACATATTTTCACCCTCATGCTGGATAACCAATTGAGGCAGCCCTGTCTGATGGTGAATTGTCCTTTATCTTCTTGACAGAAATCTCACTCATTTCAACCTATGCGGAGTACTTGTTAATATTAGACGTATTTCTTTATGTGATGTCTGAGCACTCCAGTTGTCTCACATATCCTGAATTAGCATGTCGCTTTCATCATCCACTCAGAGTACACATGGAGTGCTCATCAATCGCGTTGATGTTTATTTTAATTTCATTTAATTTAGGTTTTATTCCCAACAGTTTGGAGAAACTGATCAATCTGAGTTAGCGGTCTGCATTGGAAGAGGTAGAAGTTCAGAAGTGAAAGTTAAATTAGTGGGATGTTGATAGGTGCTATCTTGTCACATGCGGTTGTAGGTGCAAATATTCCCTCATCAGAGGTTGGGGTGCGTTGGTGATGATCCTCTCATCGGTATGAGTATTGTCAGGGTGCAGCGTATAGAAAATACAGTAACGGTTAATATTTGATCAGTCCCTATAAGAAAAATGAAGTAGACGTATCATTTGGATATTCCATGTATGCTAGTATTGAATTTATCACAAGACCAGCATTGATAGCCTTTGATTATGTGTACATTAGTATCTAATGTAGTGAATTCAGTAATTAGGCATATCATTAGGTATTTTTCTTCATGAGAGTTAGCAGCAAACCTCTTATTATCATGACAGAGTTAAATCATCTCTGGTGGTAGAAAACTGGATTAACATGTCGAATTATATCACTATTGCTTTCAACCACAGACAAGAACAAGCTATTTGGGTGTAAATATTTTGACAAAACTGAACATGCTGAATGCCATCATGCCATTTATTTTAGTCTGAGTGTGTCGTGGGGTGGAAACTTGCTGTTGATCTTCTCAAGGTGGGCTGACTGGGCGTCCCTTAAAACCGACTGCATATCCACCAAGTGTAGCTTGAAAAAAAAAAAAGATGTGTTCATATTGTAATCAACAATATTGCATTGGAAAAGTGCTTTCTAGTCCATGATTATTTGATTGTGACAGACCGCTTGTAAACGCAGCAAAGGTATCCACAGTAAAAATGTACCTGTGGAATTGGATACTTCGTCGGTGTCGGTGCTTCATCCCTCCCAAACTCAGACAGGGTCCCACATTTTGCTATTCCATCCACCCAAAAGCCTTCATAAAGCTGGCCTGGGTCAGTGTAGTAGAACTTTCCATTACCGTTCCTCTTGCCATCTTGCCAGGCGCCTTCATACCAATTTCCATTTGCTTGGACACAAGTTGGAAAGTCACATTTTAACTAAACTATAATCTATTTTAGATTTTTAATTTTTTTTTAAATGTATTGAAAGCAAAGTTCTCTTACCAAATCGGATGATGCCCTGTCCGTGATTCTCACCCTTCATCCACTCTCCCTCGTAGATATCTCCACCCTCAGAATACATCCTTCCCCAGCCACTTCGACGGTCCTCGCTCCACTCCCCCTCATAAACTGTTGAGTTGTTGTAGAAGTACATCCCGTACCCCTAAAGAGATAGAAAATTATGCTAAATATATCAAAAAGTGTACATACATGTGTTACAGTGTGCACATATATCAAATACATACATGCTTCTTTCCATTTTTCCATCCACCGCAGTACTTCCTTGCATACTCCTTAGTTTCTGGGTGCAGCACACTGAAGGTGCCGTACCCATCACGTTTTCCAAATTTCCACTCTCCGTTATAGATGGCACCAGACTTCTTCCAGACCTGAGTTCCTTTCCCTTGAAAACAATAATAAGCAAACATTTTATTTTTATTTTAGTGTGGCCAAAGTATGTCATGCCTCATAAACAGGTGTTTACAGCTCACATGAAAAAGTATCTCACCATGCTTCTCGTTGTCCTGCCACTCTCCGGTGTACTCATTCCCACTGACTGAGATAACTGTGCCCCGCAGTCCACATTTCTGTGACTTGATATCCAACAATGTTAACGGTGGCTGACTTGTTTGAGATGTGTGTATATATGGCATGGCTGGGGGGTAGCTTGATGAAAACCCTATTAAACATAAATAATATGTTACACCCATGAAGCTGGAAACAATCCCATTAGAAAAGGTGAAAAAAAATCTACATTGCCCTTATTTCTTTAAATGCAAGAGATCAAATAGACACTGTCATTTGACATTTGCTAAGTACCAAATAGTTTAGACAAAAATAGCATATAAGATAAGATAAAATTAGATATTCCTTTATTATTCCCGCAGTGGGGAAATTGGTAGTATACAGCAACAAAGGGGATAGTGCAAAAAACAAGATGCATCAGCTAACACAGTAAAAAAGAGCTAAACAAAGTGTAACATAATATGAACCATTTAAATAGAAGGAAGTATAAAAATAGGAGCAGTATATACAGTATTGACAATAAACAGACCATTAACAAAATTGCACAAGTGGAAAATGATATTGCACAGTGAGCATGAATGAATGAATGAAATTCCACCTGAAAATATCAGGTTACTGTTAGTTTTTGGTGTGTAAGTGTATATAACCTAATATCCATGTGTACATTATCATTAAAGCATGTCTATTTATTTTATAAAGACAATGCTGATTATAAAGAATCATGAAAACAAATAGGGTGCAAACTAATGCACATGAACCTACATTTAGGATAAAGTTAAATTAGTTTAAATCAGCACCTTTGCTATGAGACCATTTCGCTACATAGCTAGCTTAGCTCACTTAGTTAACTATACAGTGTAAATGAAGCTAACACCGGCCACATTAGGACGTCAAACACTCATTCAAAGCAAAGTACATGTACCTTAGCAATGTGTCCAAGGGGATGACTTACTTAAACTCAATCCGCATGTGAACGCAGGGCATGTAACCACCGTTAATATATTAAGAGAACATGTTAGACAGGTTGCAGCATAAACTTTACTAGCTGGCTTCTGCAGCTGCAGGAGATCCGTGCATTCGTTGTATCCTAGCAACGGGAGTGTGTGCTGTGGTTGGTGTGGTATTGATTTAATTAAAAGTAAATTTAAAATTACAGTTGAATGTGTCAGGAGGAATTTAACTGATGCAAAAGTCATTTTTATTTATTTGGTTTTTTTTTATAATTGTATTTTGTGTCTTTACGGTTGTCCCGCCCTCATCCGCCCTACACGGCCTCTGATTGGCTTAGCCTGATATTCTACCGTCCATAGACCGATATATGACCCTTCTAAGTCCCGCCCATCGAACGCAGACTGGCCAATCAGAGCGTAGCATCGCACCATTATGGTCAAAGAACATATAATTACCAAGAGGTGAAAGTCAATTGCAATATCAAACGTCCACCTAAAATGTGCCGAACAAAAGAAAAACTAATTTATTTACATTCTACTGTCATATTCTACCAAAATGACCTTACTTGAATCATAAAATATTATACATTTGTATTTATTTTTAAAAGGAAATTATCATCACATTTAATTCATGATGTGTAATTATCTTTTCATATGTTTAGATATATTTTCTTTTCTTCTGTACTGTTTTTTGTATGTACTTCATTGTTTTTGATGGATTGTTTTCCACTGTTTGGTTAGGTTTTTCTGCACATTTTGTGTACTTGTTGTTGTTTAACTTTTGTTGTATTTTTTAAATTATGTTAGTTTAGATCTTTCTTCCTTTTTTGTTAGTTTTTTTCTCCTGGGGTTGGTTTGAGGTCCTTTGTATAAGCCTGTGGCTTCTTGACCTCTCCTGATACATTTCTTGTTTTGTTTTTTTCAATGACTGGATTTTGTGCAGTTTTATATATGTGCAAATAAATAAAATAAATAAACTAAGCGTTTTCAGTCCAAAATGGCAGCGGCAGCTGTTGTCAGAAAAACACCGGAGTTTCGTCTCTTTGATTCTATATGGTCCAGCTGCAGGCCTGTAGCATCTCACGCCCCTGCAGATGTTCACTGACTCCAAATACAGCAACAGCTCAATTAACTTATTCATGACACAGCTTCAACCAGAGGAGGAAATGATGGGTGAAATCAGCAGAGCTGTAGATTTCAAACTCGAATTAGACCTATAGTACGTCAAAAAAAGTTAAAATATAAATAAAAAAACATAAAAAATAAATAAATAAGAGGTGGATATCTGGGGATCAAACCAACCTTCCACTCACACTTAAAACAGCTCTAAAAATCAGTGGAGTCTGGTTGAGAGGAAAACTTTGTCATCCATGTCACAGGGTTTCTGGATCCTGGATTACATTACACATGATGAATCTACATTAGCCTATACATACAATCTTTTTTTCATGTTCTGCTTACTTTTACTGCATTCACCACTTTACTGGTGAATGTTTTCATTTTACTGGTGGTGTGAAACATGGTGTGTTTGTCAGAGGACAGTGAATCACATGACACGGTCCTCCATCAAACCAGCCTGACACAGACTCGTTTGGTTTGGTCAGCTGCTGACTACTGTTTCCATTCATGAAAAGTCAGCCCGAGTTGGACTGTGAGGGTTTATTTCAGATGAACCATCCATCAATGAATAAATCCACTGACTGTATAGCAAGTTACTGTATTTCACCTCCCACATTGTTTGCCCCATGTCCCATTAAAAACAACCACTGTTTATGGATGTATGCAAAATTGCTTTATTTCCATTTTTCCTTTTTCATACATTTGTTGTGTAATAAATAGACATGAGAAACAGGCTGATGCTTCATTCCTCTTCCCATGCCAATTCTGCACCTTTTTGTTTTTTTCTCCACACCGCAAACAACTTTTTCATAGAATTTACAACAGAAAATAAAAAAAAAAACAAAGCTTGACACAAGCTGAATCTCCTGCTACCAGCTCATCGCTCGCTTCATATGTTACATAGATCTCTGAGCTGTGTTCGCGTAGCAAATCCTGGGGAACAAAAATATATATATTTATATATATATATATATATTTATATAGTATTCACAGTTACAGTATTTACACATTGTAGGATTACAAAGCAAATGGGCAGAAAATGAAGACGTTTCTACAAGAAACAATCTTTCAAAAAGGGAGGTGGAGACTTTTCCTGTACACAGTGGACCTTTTTCTTTAAATAAACAACCTTTTTAAACCCTCAGATTCCTTTTACAGATCCCTGAAAATATTTTTAAATACTCAGTCTTTTGTTAAAAAAAGAAAGAGAGAGAGAGAGAAAGATGCATCTTAAAAGTGTTACCCTTGTGAAGATAAAAAAAAAAAAAAAAAAGCTTTAGATCTTCTGTACAAGTAATCATATACAATATAAACATCACTGGTGAAAAAAAAAAAAGAAAATCTCCATAATCGATCCAACTGAATGCAAAGCGATGACTGACTTGGTCTTGAAAGGGGGGGGAAATGATTGGCTGAGAGTGGGGCGTAAAGCAGAAGTGCAAGCCTCGAGTGCATTCACAAACATCTCTTTTCTTTTATCTTAACAACCCTTGTAGAAACACTTCTGTTTCGCAGGAAACATTGAACACTGGTAGAGTAATAAGAGTGTTATATGAAGAGGACACAAACATGAGACAGTCATCCCAGGTACAGATGAAGGACGCATCATCAAACTCCCACAGCGGTGAAAAAATAGGCAGCAATTCTTTGCAACATGCATGTTAACACAGCTCCAGGCGAAAACAAAAACGTTCCTTTATGTCCGTCACCGGCCTGCTCAGGTTAAACAAAGACAGTTACACATCCATATGGCACTTAAAATGAGGAATAGTTATTTCTTCATAAGTTGAAAACTTAGTTTAAGAAGGTTTTTTCAAAAGCTGCCCAGTGGATGTAGACAGGGACTGATTCAATTTTCATTTCCTTGCATCTGCATGATTGGGCGGCCTTCTACGCTGTGGCCTACAGGGGGCAGTGCACTCGCATTCACACACACACACACACACACACTAAGATGATAAATTCACTCACACATTCACACACAAATATAGTGTCTTTGAAGAAACAAGCAAGAGGAGAATTACCTAAACAAAACTGGAAAACACTGGACTATCATTAATACAAATTTTGCACGTTTTTGTTTTTTGCATAAACTAATAGGAAGCAGCATGATCCATTATTGGCTGGTGAAAGCAGGCGTGATATCCAAATATTCCAGATTTTGTGGCAGGATTTATCCATTTGTATTACTTGATTTACTTTTTTTAAATATCAGTTTGATTTATGTCCAAGAAAACTGCTGCAGAGGAGGTAGGCGTGAGAAAGCAGGGTTGTAGTCCAGTGTCGGGCTGCGACACTCCACCGTCATCCCATCTGCTCAGGTGCCCGACCGCGTCTTCTCCCACAGAGAGGCGTTTTCCTGGCGGGCTTGTGCGTCTCAACAGTGTTAGTGAGCAGCTTAACATGTGTTGTTTTTCTTGTACCACGTGTGGTGTACGTAAAGCTTATGAAACAAACGAGATTTTCTTTTTTAAAAAGTGTAAAACTGTACAAAACCAGGACTGGACGTGGAAGGAGCCATGCTGAAATACTGTCCGACGTTGAGGGGACGAAATGCTGCACGAGCAAGTCAAAGTGTTTTAAGTAAGTTCTGGGTCACTGGCAGACATAAAAAACGATGCGTTTTTTATTTCAAGAGCACCATAAATCGTAAACAATCTAGAGTTTAATATGTTGAAGAGGGTCACGCAGACGAGTTGCAGGTTTTTCTTCTCCAGAATAAAACCTTCCCTCTTCAGTTCTTCCTCATCCGGAGTCTCAACATGTGCGGAAACTTGAATGAAATATAAGGACAGCACTTCTACACACCTGGAGAACCTCGCGTGGACGTTAATTCAGCGTTCCCCTACAGTTCTCTGCCCCACACAAACAGGGGATCTTCTCGTCCTCGATGGGGAACTTGTAGTCGTACGTGATCTCCTCGTTGACGTTGATGGGCTGCCTGGAGTAGATCACGATCTTCTTTTGAGACTCCACCGTGATGACCTTCGCATAACAGTTGGGCTGAAAAGGAAAACACACAATTAGATTGTTGTTAAGCTTCTGTTTCTGTTTCATATAGGTGGTGATGAAGCTTTTACAAAAAAGAGCATCATGCGGATTTTGGCTTACATTGCAGCTGTGGTTGATGAAACGGGCGAAGTTGCCACACTTCGTAGCATCTATGATGGTGTCGTGGTCAACGCGGAACATGTAGCTGCTACCGATGCCCTCCTCCTCGTAGCGCTTCTCCCGCATGTCCGCAATAACCTGCCAACGGAGAATTGTCACTTATTAGAGGTCTGACTGTAGCTGCCCCAATCTTAAAGCCAGAGTGAACATACTGGTATCATATGAAATGAGAAACCTAAGGAATCCATTGGTAACAATCGTGTCATGGTAGCTTGTCGGGAAGCAGGCTAAATAATGCTCCAAAGTTAGGTTAAACTTTGGCGTTGAAACCCTTTCTGTTACAGCAGTCCATGCATCAAAGTTTTGGTTATTTCCCTGCATACTTGACATCTTACGAATTCTAATAAACTTGCCTTTTGCAACAGACATTTTCTATGCAAACCATAAAGTCTACATACATACAGTATAAATCCATCATAAATCTTGAATGCAATTATTTAAATATTTCTTCATTATGGAACAGATGTCAGATGAATCCAAGTCGATTTGTAAAAATTTAATCATTGTTTAGGTACCCATAGAAAAAGAAAAAAACTGCCTCTCACCTGTCTGATGTTTTGTCCCACGTACTCGATCACCATTTCATCCGCGGCGATGGGCTCCATAGCAAACAAACCCCAGTCGTGGATGTGTGACTTGCAGAATCTGATCCTTTTCTTACGGAACTGAAAGAGAAAAAGGGCGCAAAGTGTCAATTGACAATAAAACTTGTGTTTCTGCTTACTGCTGTAAAATTCAGGGTGAACCAAACTGCCCACTGGAGCAAAGTTCAGTTTGACTGCGTTTACCTTCAGCTGGTTGAACTTCAGCAGGTCACTGTCACACGCGAACGAGGACAGCAGACGTCGCTGCTCCGATCGCCGCTCCGAGCCAGCTCTGGTAGAGGCGTGGACCTGTGCAGGAATACTCATACCCTGCAGAGAGAGGAGCTGGGAGTTAGAGGAGTTCACCCACGGTAGGTTAAAGAGCAAGGTGGGCGATGTTGAGAAACTAGCAAGAGCACACTACATTTTAAAAATGATCTAGCTGGAAAAAACAAGCCCAATGTTGTCAACTCTTCTAATGAAAATAGCGAGCAGCACTAGCTCCAAACGTCACTAAATCTAGTGAGAAAAGTGAGCAACATTGACAGTCCGTCGCTTCAGGCCTCCTTCCAAAGCCACTCCCCCAAAATTATCATTACGAACGTAAACGCATCATAATGAACGAGAATGGTGAACATGGCTATTTTAGTACTCATAGCTGTCAGGCTAGCATCTTGTGGAAGAGTCCGGAGATGCACAATGACTGCACGGGCAGAGTGCGCACAGGCAGGCAGGTAGGCAGGCAGGCAGGCAGGCAGGCAGGCAGGCAGGCAGGTAGGCAGGTAGGTAAACAGACAGACAGATAGGTAACCCGTCCATTCATTTCATTCGGGTCAAATTAAATGATTGGACGGGTTTATTAAAGTTCCGCGACAGCCACAGATATTTTTTTCTCTTATTTTGTGAGAGCATTTGATTTTTTGATTGCTGTTGGGATGTAATGAGAATTTCAACTAATATAACAAAAATGTTTCTAAAATCTTTACGACCCCGACCTTTAACGTATATCATGCCACTGATGTTTTAGCACTTTCGCAGAAGTCGGACATCACAATCTGTCCTCACCTGTGTGTCGACCGGCGGCTCCTCATACTGCAGCTTTGTGCTCTGAAGGTACTTGATCTTGTCCTTCTTGTCGATCTTGTAGTATCCTTCGCTTCGCGCGCAGCCGGTCATGTGATCCCTCATGCCGTCGTCTCTTCTCTTTTTCTTCACTCGGGGGATGTTGGTAGGTGCAGGGAAGTCAAGGAAAGAAACTGAAAAGAAGGCCTTGGAACCACAGCTGAGATGCCAAAACACTTCTGAAGCTCAACAGATATTCAATAGCAGCCAAAAGAGTTCCTACTTTTCACCACCAGAGGGGGCTGCTATGTGATACACACACACTACAAAACAACTCTATTAAATTAGAAAATACTTATCTTTTTTAGTGTTATTTGACTGGACTGCTTTGTGGAGCACTTTGTAACTTTGAAACATGACATATACATAAATATTAATGTGACAGACGACATTTGGTGTAAACCAGCCGATGTTGAGCAGTAAAGGATATGAGGATGGTTGACCCAGAGCGTGTCGTTGAGCCAGTCGTTGCAGTTATCCTGCTGGAGCATCTTGTCATAAGTGATCTGCAGAAGCCGGATGTCTTCGTCATCTATGCCTTCGTTCCAGATGTCGTACAGGATGGTCATTTCCTCAAAGTCGGAGCGCGGGGCGAAGTAGGGCCGGTGAGGCGAGGCGACGGGCGACAGGCTGTCCAGCAGCAGCTCCTCCCAGCCTCGCCGCGCCCTCCGCGTAGGCTTCACGACCACAGGTTTCTCTTCTTTGTAGGACAGGAAGCCGTCTTCGGCAGGTAGGACCGTCTTAGGCTTCACCTCTCCTTCCCGGAAGTCCAGGCTCGGGTGGTCGGGGGACTTGGCGGATATCGTTTTTGCGGACAGATCGCTGAGATGTGCGTCGTGAGGCAGAGTGGTGGACTCGGATGAGAGCTCCAAAGACTCATCGGCTGCAGAGACGGCCGGGGTCTTTTTGCCTTTGGGTCGTCCAGGTTTTCTCTTCGATGGAGCAGTGTCTGATGGCACGGGGACGTCTACAGTGAGACCGGCGGGCAGATCTTCGGGGACACTGGCTGAAAGCTCTGCTCCGGCTGACAGGGCCTGGTTAGGCAGAGCGCTGATGGGCGGCTCCTTAAAAACGGGTCTATCGTCCAGGCTCTCGGAGGATATTTTCCTATTAAGAGTCAGTGCTGTGGGGTCAGGGAAGACAGGGGTGAAGGTTAAGTCTCTTCCTGGAGTGCGGGGGACTCCAGCGCTAAGGACAGGGGATTGTGCAGGGTAGGAAAAGGGGCTACCGGGGATGTGAGGGGAGCTAAGCATCAGGCTGCTGCCCGTCAGCGGGGCATCGCTACCAGGTGTGTTGGGCACCGTGTCCGTGCTCTGGGACTTGCCCAGGCTTCGGGCACGCTCCATCAGGTCCCTGCCCGGCGTGCGGGGGATATCCTCGTCTGTGGGGAGCCTGGCCCGCTGAGGGAGGTCAGGCAGGGGACCGGGAGGGGGATGAAGGAGGGAACGACCTTCTACTGCCGGGTGAGGAGGGAGAGGGAGGTGCATTAAAGATGCGGAGGCAGATTTGTGGAGAGGTTTGTTTGCATCTACGGGGGTTGGGGTTAATTGAGCGGGGGTGCAGGGTACTTCCTCAGGCTCTGCTTTACCTTTGGCTTTCGTCTCCTGGACGCTGTCGGGCAGGGCGCCCGTGGGAGTGGGCGGCCGAAGACTCGGTACGGGCTCCTTGGGTTCAGACTTCACTACGGGAATGTTGCCGTCTACGCTGATGTCTCGCTCTTTGACTGCAAGACAAGACATTCATTTCATTTAACATCTGACATCAACACTGCAAAATGATAAATACCTTTGAGCTGAATAACAAAGCGGACACTCACCTGGGAGGCCTTTGGACGATGGCGGCTTCAGGTCCTCTTTCACCTCCTCCTTAGGACTAGGAGGTCTGCGTTTGGGCTTGCTGCTTAGTTCCTCCCTGCTCCTCTTGTCCTCCTTATCCTCTGGAACCGGTACCGCAGGAGGGCTCGGCGGCTTGGTCTCCGTCTTCCCCTCCTCTTCATCAGAGGACGATGTCGAGGAGGATGAGGACGACGAGGAGGTCTCTACCGCTTTGCCTTCGGCCTCCACATCTACCGCTGCCGCCGCCTCCTCGTCTTCCTCCTCCTCATCCCCTTCCTCTTCGGAGCTTAACTCGTACTCGGAGGAGTCTGCACTTTCTGCTGAGGAGTCGGAGCTGGCCTTGGAGGAAGATGAACTCTCGGCTTCTGCAAGAAACGGGGAAAAGAAAAGATGAACTACAGTACACAGGCAAAAAAAATAAAAAAAATAAATCAAGTAAGTTGTTGCTGTTTGATATTTAAAAGTACCATCGTCAGACGAATCTGAGGAAGCGCTCTCACTGGATGAGTCTTCATCATCACCATCCTCGTCGGCGGTCTCCTAAGAGACGATCACACATCATAGAAATGTTTACAAAATGCACAAATATTCATTGCACACTATGCGAACAATCCAACTGATACACAATTAACGGGAAGTTTTTGAGATGGCTTACTTTGCCTGACGACAGCCGTTCCGCAGCCTCTGTTTCAGGCCCCTCCTCCTCCCTGTCGGACAACGACTCTTCTTCCTTTCCTGAGGTGTCCACCTCTTCCTCTCCCTCGCTGTCCAGTTCAAGCGGCCGCGAGTGCCGCCGCTTCGCTGCAGCGCCGTCCGCATCCATTTTGGAATCGTCCGACGGGAGCTCGGCTGGGTCTCGATCCCGGTCTGACAGGAATAAGCCACGAGATGAATTAGCTATTGGTCATTTTATAACGCCCAGGAAGAAGAGAGAGTGTAAATGTGTAGAACAAAGAGATGTTACCTTCATCATCCAGCTCGTCATCCACCGGAGTGGAGGGTCGGGCTCGTTTGTTGTCCCCCGCTGTTGCAGCCTCGGGCGGGTCCTTCCTTTTCACCTGAACACAACATGCAACCATTAAACACAAACTGGCGGCGCAACTGGTCGAGAAAAAAAAAAAAGGACACTACCTCCTTGTTCTGTTTTTACTAGAAAGACAAACTTGGAGGCTAACCTTGAAGGAAGGCAGGCGGATGGCCCCTCGCAGACCGATCCCCAGGCCCATTCCCTCGTAGCCCAGTCCCTCGCCCTTGTTCCAGTTCTCCAGCAGACTTGAACCCATCGTCTCTTTGGGTTTGGGTCTTTCTTCTTCCTTCCCCTCCGCACCCTTCACCGGAGTCAAAGAGACCTGGGGAAATAAACAATATGATTTTTTAATGCTGGGTAGTTATCGTATTAAACCCTGTTATTATACTGAAAAATAACTGGATTCGGTCTACAGATCAATTTTCATGAAACAACTGCTGCTTCAAATGCAGTTGAGGATTATTTTCACGTTCAGGTAATGAGTCGATCCATTTTCTAATTGATCGTAAAAGGAGATGTCTTTAACTTGCTTGTTTTGTCTGATCGACAGTCTAAAAAGCCCAAACATGTTCAATTTAACCAGATAGAAAACAGAGAAGAGCGACAAAGCCTCCCATTTGAGAATCTGGAATATTTGCCATTTTACCTTGATAAATTAAACAATTTATTGAATTGAATATAATTTAATGAATTAAACAATGAATTGATCATCCACATTGTTGTTTAATTTACTTGATTAATTATGTAATCTTATCACGGCAACACAACCACAATAATGGTAAGTTCTTTTCTTTATTGAGTTGATGTTTATCATGAATATTTGTGTTGCAATACAAACTAAAATGAGTGGTTATTGATGTTGCAACAATTCATGGCTTCAATTATGAAATAATATAATATGGGCGTTATTAGACTGTTTTAACAATTGATTTAACAGCGGGTTAGAAGTCAGGACAAGTACATTTCCCCCACACATACTGTGCATGTGTATATATATAAGCTCTCTTTGCTTGTATCTGACCCTGTATTTGTAGCGTGGAAGGTGAGATAAATAACTTACCTTTGCCGAGTGTTCCTTCTTTTCCCACCAGTCGTCAAAAGCTCTAAAAGCCACCACCTCCACCATTTTGCGGTTGAGGTCCCTCTTCATGATGGCCTTCAGCTCCTTGACAATGACCAGCAGCACACCGTCAACAGTAGCCTTGTGGGGATCCTCCTTTTTAGTCTCATATCCAGGAGGAGGAACAGTAGGGTTGAACTTTGGTATACTGGGATTCTGCCATTGTTGTCCGGGTGCTGCTGCTGCGCCGCTAACGGGTGTAGCACCCATATTCACAGGCTGGTAGGGTGCCCCGTACGGCGCAGACGCACCACTGTCTATAAAGTGTGGATAAGGATAGGGCCCTCTGGTCTGAGCCATGCGACTCAGCATCTGCTGCTGCATCTGGAAGGACATGGGAACGGTGCTCCACTGTTCCCACCGTAAGCAGTTCATCAGCTCCATTTGCACCAGTGGCACCATGCTGTGAGCGTAGGGACCCATGTGTTGCAGCATGTGGTGAGGCACTCCAGGATGACCGGCCAGGTGAGGATGTCCCGGGACGGCAGAGTGAGGGGCCAGGTGGTGATGGGAGAGCTGGAAGCCAGCCTGGTGCTGGAGAGTAGCGAAGCCGGGAGGAGGGATGGAAATGGTCTGCATCGGCGACACCGCAGAGTTTATGACGATGCCCTTGCCACACTCTGCGCCGCTGTTCGGAGTCCCGGGCATCTCATCGTCGGAGATTTCCATGTCTTCTCCTGACGACTGAGGAGCCTGTGTGAAGATGGACAGCCTGTCAGGACTATGCGAGGTCAACATCTACTTTTCACAGGTTATACAAGTACAATTGTCTGCCCTTTTCATCTCCATGACAACCAAGAAAACACCATCAATTTATGAAGACCTTGATATTAGGCCACTAATGATTATTTTCATTGTCGATTATTTTCTCGATTACTTGTTTGGTCTATAAAATGTCAGAAAATGGTGAAAAATGACGATCAGTGTTTCTCAAAGCCCAAGATGACGTCTTCAAATGTCTTATTTTGTCCACAACTCAAAGATATTCAGTTTACTGTCATAGAGGAGGAAAGAAACCAGAAAATATTCACATTTAAAAAGCTGGAATCAGAGAATTTTGACTTTTGTTTAGGGCTGTCAAGACAACGTGATAATTACACATTAACGGAAATTTGTTTTAATGCCACTAGGTTTTTAATGCTTTAATGCAACTTGCGATTTTTTTGGTTTTAGCGGGCTCAGTTTTAGAGCCAGAATGAAGATACTGGCATCATATAAAACTAGAAAACCTAGGGAAAATCCATTGATACCAACCATGTCATACTAGTTTGTCACGAAGGAGGCTAAATAACACTCCAAACGTATGCTAAATTTTGGCGAGGAAAAACTGGCATGGCCATTTTCAAAGGGTTCCCTTGACCTCTGACCTCAAGATATGTGAATGTAAATTGTTTCTATGGGTACCCACGAGTCTCCCCTTTACAGACATGCCCACTTTATGATAATCACATGCAGTTTGGGGCAAGTCATAGTCAAGTCAGCACACTGACACACTGACAGCTGTTGTTGCCTGTTGGGCAAACAGCATATTTGCCCACTCCCATGTTGATAAGAGTATTAAATACTTGATAAATCTCCCTTCAAGGTACATTTTGAACAGACAAAAAATGTGTGATTCATTTGCGATTAATCGCGATTAACCATGGACAATCATGCGATTGAATATTTGAATCGATTGACAGCCCCAAAAATGTAGTCAAATCGATTAATCAATAATCAAAGTAGTTGCTAATTAATTTAATAGTTGTTAACTAATCGATTAATCGTTGCAGCTCTACTTGAGATAAGGTTGAAGGGCTCAGAACAAAGCTAGTAAGTGGATCTTAAGTTAAGATTGTTTTATCAATCTGCCCCTTTAGGTTTAACATTAATTACAGGTGTAGTTTGACATTTTCCCAAAACTGGTTCTGAGGTATTCTACAATACCTGAGATTCATGGTGCCTTCAAATGGGGTCGCGACTGTGTTCACGAGAAGAATCCATATGAACGCCCCCCTCGTGGCATTCACGACCTCGTACATGGAAAGTTCACGAGCTGTGACGTTTGTTGACGTTGTCAGAAACGGCGTAGGCCATGGAAGTAAAATTTTTTTTTGCATGATAAGTTAATAT
Organism: Sebastes fasciatus; assembly: GCF_043250625.1. Classification (NCBI taxonomy): domain Eukaryota; kingdom Metazoa; phylum Chordata; class Actinopteri; order Perciformes; family Sebastidae; genus Sebastes; species Sebastes fasciatus. The sequence continues at coordinate 21,380,148 of NC_133813.1, forward strand.
ATTGTAATTTTAGTCGTATATTTATTTTCTTCGTAATTTTATAATATTTCTGAGGAAAATGTTGATATTCCAAACGACCTAATCTTGAAATTTGTTAGCCTCTGTGGCTTCTAGACGCCGACAGTAACGTTAATATTGCCGTTGCTTAGCAGCGGTGTTCTCTGCGACTTAACCACTTGAACGCCAAGCATATCGTGTCCACGACTTCCCATGTTGTAACACAAGCTCACGAGTTTCATTTGAAGGCACCATTTGTAATGGTACCAAGGCAATATTCTTTTTTGGGTGCCTTACTTTGAGAAACATAAACCTATATGTTTAAATACAAGCAGACAGTTTATTTTTATCTAAATATCTGATTAAAGAATAAGTAAATAATACCTGCACTTAATACCAACCTACAGCACTTTGGTCAGTATCAGAAAGCACTGAAGTGTGATAGCTACTCAGTGAATCATTCAAAATAAAAGCAACAAAGTTCAAAGTTCAAAGTTCACAAGTTCACCCTAGCACAGTCAAACACAGCTGACCCATGTTGTTGGTCAGCATGTTTCCAAACAGAGCTGTTTGCTCTCGGCACCAAACTCCTCTCCTAAAACCATTACGGATAACGTGAGCGCAACACTTTGAACAACATCAGCATTGAATCCTCTTCCCTGCCGTTTGTCATCATAAAAGGATTTCTGTTACGAATGCTGCAGGAATGAAGCTAAAGGAGAGTAAACTCAGCATGGGAGTGGCGTCGTTATCCAAATGACCTGTTCGTTTGCCGTGCTTGCTTTTGGGATAACTTGAAATGTGAGACTGGAGACGCTGCGGCCAATCCTGACTGTCAGGCTCGGCAGAACCAGGAAGTGTGTTGTTGAATGGGGCTAACTGCCAAACTGTGTTTTCCTCCGTGTGAGCGTGTGGTGAGCGTTAGAAAGAGGAAACAAGAGTGTTCAATTCCCCAACAGCAGAGCGGCTCTTATTTCTCCTTTCAACGCAGTGTAGAAATACAACATCACAGGCCAGATGGCGTTACTATGTCTTCAAAACAAGAAGATCAACTTCATGTGAATGTGAAGGTATTTGTATGGCTGTGAGTTATGTCTAAAACTTTTCATTCATAACTTATGTCAACTGTTTTACATCTTTGATACGCATATTCAGAGACCATTGTGCTAACAAATATACTTTTATCACAGGTACAAACACTGCTTATTAGTCATTTAAAGATCGTATTTGTGCTCTGCACAAAAATTAAAAAGAGCAAACACCTTTTTTGTGGTGCCTTCATGCACAGATTGCTGTAAACTTGTTACTTCCTTTACAAGGCTTAATGAGAAACAATGAAACGAAAAGGAAAGTTTACTACTATCACTCTGCACTGAAACTAGACCTCACTTCCTGTGTCCTCAGTGTTACCGTCACAGCTGTGAGTAAACATCAGCACCGCGCTACTATCAGCTAACACGGATTACCAATACAAGCTTGTTTGAGCTACATTTGGAAATGTGAAATGCAACTTAACACATTGAAATATAAACAAGTTTCATGCAAATATAAGAAAACAAATCTGGGTCTTACCACGTCCATTTTATCCGTGGGAGTGTGGCATCGAAAATGTCCATCCTTGAGGTCACTGTTGCTCATCTTCTCCGGGACAGGAGAGCTGATCCTCTTGATCAGCGAGGCAGTTCCGGGAATTGGCTCTTCATCTTCCGAGTCTGGCAGTGGGGTCGGACTGATATCCTCCAGGCCGGTGCTGGAGGGACGGGAGTTGTGTGGGCCACCTTGGGAGCCGCTTGTGTAAGGGGGAATTGGGGATAGCTGAGAGGACGAGGAGGAAATCGGACTTCCCTCCATTCGCACCTCAGTGTCCGAGTCTCGCTCCTCCAGGAACGGCAGCAGTTTTGTCCTTTTCTCCTTGAGGAGCATCTCAATGCGGGAATCCAGGCTATTGCGCTCTGGATCAAGCCCGGGGGAGCCAGGTGAGGGGCAGTGCTCTGGTGTTTGAGGAGGAGGGGTGCTCGGATGGGGCACGGGCTCTGGCGGGGGCTCTGGGATCGGAGGAGTTTCCGGTCTGTCCTTGACGGGCAAAAAGTCAGTGGCAGCTGCCAGAGGCGGCTGCGGCGGTCGGAGGTATTCACCCTCCCTTTGGGCCGGGTGATGGAAAGCAGGCTCCGACGGGGGGAACGCGGGAGGCAAAGGAGCCTGGTAGGGCGAGAAGGCGGATTTGAAGTTGGGCGTAGCAGGGGGAGGCGCTGTGTAGTTGAAGGAGGGGGTGGAGGGCGGAGGCTCAGGTGGGGTGAGCTGGTGCTGTTTGAAGGACGCTTGCTCGGACGTCGATCCTCGATACATGTTGCTGCGGTACTGAGGCCTCTCCGGTCTGCGGTTGTACGCATCCTGGAACTTGCTCTCGTGTCTGCGGTTTTTGTAACCTCCGGAGCTCTCGGCCCGGCTGGACTGGTACGCCGGCGTGGACTGACGACTGGAGAAGTTGGAGTCTTGAGAGAAGGGCGTACCTGACTGCCGGGGGGTGTGAGGGGTTCCCTGGGACTGGGGTGTGTCCTGCTTTAGGCTGGAGTAGCCCGTCTCATGGGACAGAGGAGTGGTGGAGCTGCTGGGTGGCAATGTTCCTCCAACAGCAGACACGCTGCTCTCGGACAACCTGCGGATGGGCTCGCAGGCCTTAGAGGAGACAAACAGGGTCGAGATTAATCCAGGTGTCACAGACAACACAACTAAAAAATGAAATGTCTTTAGGTTGTAACTTAGGAGCTACTGTATATCAATGCAGTCATGAAAAATAATTGCCAAAATGACCAACAGTTACATTTCCCCGTGCAAAGATTTTTTTTTTTTTTTTTTAAAGCAACTAGTGGATAAGAGAGTCTCGGCACAATGCCTAGGGGATCTCAGGCTACGAGGCCAAAGTGCACATTTCACTGGCTTTGTGATTTCAGTCCACAGGCAAGGGTCTGGATAACATTTCCTCTGCTCTACTCCACCACCTGCTGCACTGATAAAATGGATTACAGATAAGGATGTCAGCTTAGATTGGTAAGTTATTTCTACAAAAGTAACACTACAATTCACCAGGCTGACATTGCAAAAAAACAGTAGAGACTGTACTAAACAACTGTATATTATTATCTATAGATCTCCCACTGCCACAGGTAAGGGAGCTAATAAACACATGAACATGTTAGACGCATTTTTTACCAGTAAGGCTTCTGCCAGGCTACGAGGGGAGACTTCTCTGGCCTCCTCTCCACCAACAGGCAGGGTCTGCGGAGTGTAGCTGCCATTCATCAGGAGCTGGAAGTACCGAAGGCGATTCTCACCTGCAGAAAGGTAAAAGAAAGGTCTGATGCCAAGTCGTCTATGAAGCGGGCTTAATGCCAGCAAGCTTTATTAAAACCAATCTGGTTGCTGAACCCAGAATCTAAACTTTTGTAGATACATGTATGTGGTTTTCCTTTCTAGGTTCACACTTCCCAATTATATACAGTGGGAGCGTTACAAACTACAGTAATATATTACTATAATTATAATAAAGCCTGCCTATATATGAACTGTCGGGCTGTCCCGAACACCATTTTTTGGGCTTCGAAGCTTCGGTGAGAAATATTCGAAGCTATTGGAAGCTTCGGGACAGTGACACTGCCACACTACTGTACACACACACGCACCTCTTCACATAACAAACAGCGATATCCCTCTGAGAATAACTTAGAATAACTAATGTTGAATATGAATAATGTTGTGGGATTATTCCTTAATTCATGGGCTATTTGGGGATTTCTAAATTATTTTTCTATACTTAAATATTAAAAAAACGAAACGAGGCATTCAAATACTGATTTGGAGGTAGATTACCATGGCAACGGTCGAAGCTTCGAAGCATTCGAGTCAGCCCTAATGAACTGTAAACTATAAAACTCAATACAATAAATACCGTGAATGTACATATGGTTATCTGAACCGTTATATGTTATACATGCTGTAATATAACTGCCCAAACATGTCTTAATAGATTTAACATATCCTACACAAAATGCAACACTTTAAGCACACTATTTATAAAAAGAAAAATAATTTGTAGGAATAATTAGCACCTGTGTAACTAGTAAAATTTGTACAAATTGTAATTAAAAACATCAGCATTTTGCTTTCAAATTAACACATATGCAAAACTGTTGCCAGTCAAATAATATTAAAATAATATTATAAAATTTACATTGTCTTGAGAGGAATTAAAATTGCTGTTCTGCAGCAAGAGTCTTCGAATCTTTACAGTATTACTGACTGGAAAAACTAATTCAAATTGCAAGTATTTCATTTCAAATGTGACTCAACAGAGATGGTAAAGTGGTAGAGGACTCTGACAGAGTGCAACTACAATTCCTATTTAGACTATTTATAAAAAGAAAAATAATTTGTAGGAATAATTCAAGAGAATAGCACTTGTGTAGCTAGTAAAAAATTGTACCAATTGTAATTAAAAATATTTTGCTTTCAAATTAACACAGATGCAAAACTGTTGCCAGTCAAATAATAAACACCTTACATGGTCTTGAGAGGAATTAAAGTTGCTGTTCTGAAGCAAGTCTTTGAATCTTAACAGTGTTACTGACGGAAAAACTAATTCACATTGCAGGTATTTCATTTAAAATGTGACTCAACAGAGATGGTAAAGGGGTAGAGGACTCTGACAGAGTGCAACACTTGTTAACTACAATTCCTATTTAAACTATTTATAAAAAGAAAAAACAATTTGTAGGAATAATTCAAGAGAATAGCAATTGTATAGCTAGGACAAAATTGTACCAATTGTAATTAAAAATATTTTGCTTTCAAATTAACACAGATGCAAAACTGTTGCCAGTCAAATAATAAACACCTGACATGGTCTTGAGAGGAATTAAAGTTGCTGTTCTGAAGCAAGTCTTTGAATCTTAACAGTGTTACTGGCAGAACTCAAATTGCAGGTATTTCATTTAAAATGCGACTCAGGAGAGATGGTAAAGGGGTAGATGACTCTGACAGAGTGCAACACTTAACTACAATTCCTATTTAGACAATTTATAAAAAGAAAAATAATTTGTAGGAATAATTCAAGCACTTGTGTAACTAGTAAAAAAATTAGTACAAATTATAATTAAAAACATCAGTATTTTGCTTTCAAATTAACACAGATGCAAAACTGTTGCCAGTCAAATAATAAACACCTTACATGGTCTTGAGAGGAATTAAAGTTGCTGTTCTGCAGCAAGAGTCTTTGAATCTTAACAGTGAAAATCTAACTCAACTTGCAGGTATTTCATTTAAAAAGCGACTCAGGAGAGATGGTAGAGGGGGAGAGGACTCTGACAGATTGGTTTGTGTTTGTTTACAGGTCTGAAATTATGCACAGTGGGAGTACACACAGCACCCTGAGCACTGGGCTTGTGGGAGCAGCCTTACATTCAATGAAATTCAATTATCCCACGTTACCGGGCAACGCAAGTAAATTTACACACGTGATAATGCTGCCCTACCAATAACTCAAAACACACAAGGCTTCAACACTTCACTTCTGAATGAATGAATGAATGCTTTTGCCTCCTGCAGCAGCAGAAGAGATGCGTGCGTAAAAAAAAAAAAGTGGGTTACAACCGTCTTCTCCTCGAATGACTGAATCACTTGTTGTTTACCTTTCGGGTCCAGCTCCACGTGGATGAAGTTTCCCATAACAGACGTCTTGTGGAGCGACTGCACGGCCACTTTGGCGTCTTTCACGTTCTCAAAAACAACTTTGGCGATCCCCAGGTGCTTCTTGTTCTTCGGATTATACAAAATCTCCACCTGCTCGATCTCTCCGAACTTCTTGCACATGTCGTTAAGAAATCCTTCCCTGATGTTGTCGTTGAGCCGGGCGAATGTCACCTCCTTGGGAGGCACAGGGCCGATGTAACACTCATCGATCTGGAGGAAGAAGAAGAAGAAGAAGGAGGAGGAGGAGGAGAGGAGTTATAAGAGGTGCTTTCAGGTTGCACCATGTGGGGGTCATTTGTGACAGCTGAGATAAGAGCAGGGTAGTTAAAGATGAACATGCACACGTGTTATTTTGGTTTCAGACATCATAGTTTCACCAGACATCCAGAAGATGATCGAGGGGGGTGTGTCTGCACACTTTTTGACAGCCTCAGGATAAAGCTGGCATCACTTTCTGGGAGTAGATACCTTAAATCTTGGCACCGGTAGATCCGTCTCTTTGTACTTCGTCCAGAGACGACCGATCCTCGGGTCTCGGACCATGTCCACCGGTGGCATCCCCGGGTCCTGCAGGAGATGAAGGGGGGAGACACAACACTGTTATCAATCCCATCCACAACTTTGGTGAGAACTTGTTGCAAAGTAGTTTCACACAAATCAGTTTGTGTTGGACTAAAAAAATGAGTTCAAGTTGCTGGAACATGCCCCTCCAACACAGCCACATTGTAGCCCCATCATGGAGGTTACGGCTCCTCGGTTACTATTGTAACCCCCGGGTGTTTCTCTCTCCACTTACGGGCATGTTGAAAGTCTGTCCATCGTAGCGATACAGCTTGTGTGATCCCTTCTTCAGCGCCGGGTCGATGATCAACTTGTAACTTCTCCAGTGGTGACTCCGCTTCTCCGGCGCCGCCGAGCCGCAGACGGGATGATGACTGCTGTCCATGCCGCCGTTCGCCAAACCTGAACCGACAGCAGCGACAAGGAGAGAGAGGAAAGAGAGAGGAGATATACCGTGAAGCAACCGCTGAAACACGGTCCCGTTACCAGCCCCCAACACTTTAAAACACACACACTGGTAGAGGCGATAACCGGGGGTCTAGCGTAGCTCCCGGTTGGAGGAAAACAGGCATTATTAGGAGGGCTGGAGGAGAAAGAGGAAAAAAGAAGCAGCTTACTTGAACTCTGCTTTCTGCCATGGTCTTCGTTCAATCTGGTTTTCTCCCCTGGCTTGGACATGGTTCGTCCTATCGAGGGGTTTCAGCTTTTTAATTGACGAAAAGACGAAGTCGCTTTCCTTTCCTTCGCCCGCTTACATTACATGATTTTAGCTTGAAGAATACTGCCTCCTTTTCGGCGAGAGCCAACACATATTGTGTGCCTCTCTCTGGTCTGGAGCTGCTGTCTCTTCCACAATACACCGCTAGGCTTTTGCCCACCCCTCTATGCTAGCCGCACTTTCGACACAAACTCTCTCTATTTAAGCCCATTTCATGTTTTTTACTGTCATATAAAAATTGAATGTTTTTAAACAAGTCTGTTAATACCCTTCGTATGTATACATGTTATTTAATTTAGACCTGGTAACAGCTTCGGTGTCGCTTAAACCTCATTTTGTGTCGAATCTGCCGGGTTGCATTTACCTAAAATGGCAAACACAAGCTATAGACACACAGGGAGCAATCTTCTTAACTGCCACTAAAGGCTAATAAAAATTAGCTGGTGGCAGGTTTTTATGCACAAACATGTCTTTGTGAACACATTCAAACATTTCGGCGTATATTTTAAATAAATGAATTGTGTGCTCGGCTGCTGAGGAGCTATTGTTGACTGCTAATGTGAGATGTCTGAAGGATTACAATACGAAACTCCGTTGGAAAAAAGGTGAATTTAAGAGCAAGGCGAACGTTTATAACCGTTGGAATGCGGCTGGGTTGTGCTCTGTCAACAAACTAGTGCCCAAACCGTTGTGTTGGTTACTCGCTTTTAAAAGCACTAAACAGCTAGATTTTGAGCTTTACATCATATAATATTAACCCCGAATTGTTTTTATCATTTTTAAGTATGTTTGTGAGTTGTTTATTGTCGACTAAAAGTGGATTTTGTTTGACATTGCCTGGTGTTTTTGCAGTGCTCGGGCAATTGGCTGGTTAACAGCGGCAGCTCTGGCGGAGCCAATCAGAGCGCAGCAAGCCGAGGAGCTGTCTGCTATTAGAGGCACGGCTCAGGAGTCCTTCAACGCAGAGCAGAGAGAGAGGGGGCCGAGCGCTATCGGCAGCCATTTTCCTAAAAACAGGGACTCAAATGGCCTATATGGGGTTTCCTTTGTTCCAAAAAGGGATCTAACACTTGATTTCCTCATCTCTCACTATGGACTATGATAAAAACTATGATTCCTCCTTTTAAAGGATTGAGAAGAAGGAAGAGAATGTACTGGATGTAATACCCTCTGTGACATCTTGAGCCTTTTTTCCTCTGCCTTGGAATCCATCTTTGTCTTAACTAGGTCATGGCACACCCATAATACAGTAATAGCATTTAAGTGAAAAGAAAATCAAATGTTGGTGAATAAACAGCCTGTATGATTTTTGGAGAAATTAGTGGGGAGGAGAAAAAAAACACAGTTTAAAGTGGCAATGTGTAATGGCTGTTTGTTGGGCATTGCACTGTGTATGGGCCTATTGTAGGATATGAGTAGCAATGAGTAAGTTCAACTCTTTTATAATAATTTGTTTGCTAATAATGTAAAATGTGAGGCATGCAGTTACTGTTATAAAAAAAGTGTTTTCTGTCAATTTATCTATTGAGCTATTTGATCACAGACATTTTGGCATCTGTAACTTTATTATGATCACTGGCATGCTGACATATAAGACGATCCAGGTTATATATATATATGCCACTGCTCCTCAAATGACAGAAAGCAGGCCATGGATGGCCTTTTTGCAGAATAGTTTATTGTGCTCCTTGCTATTTTGACTGTTTGATTGATAACCCATTTTGCTTTTGATTAATGACTTTAAACACTTCCCCTCTCACAACAGCAACGCTTAACACCCTGGTGGCTTGTGTGTGTTGTAGCCTACCCTTCTTCCTTCCTACGACTTGTGGAGACACAACCTCAAGCCAGATTAGGTTTGTGTGCTGTCCATTTGCCATTTAAAAGAAGCGTCCAAAGTGTAATCGTCTGCTTGACCTTGCTTCCAAGGGCATATTTAAATGTCTAAGTCAGGTCGCATTTTTACAGTGTATAAAAAAAATAGACCGTCAAAGAGGAAACAGATGGAGGGAAAACTCTGATGGTGAAAATATTTACCTCAGCACTTTGGTGAAATGCAGTGAACAGGCCTAAACGCAGGGGCAGGAGGAATGTTTTCAGCTCCATCTTCGGATCCTCTAATAATGGCATTAATAAGGGGTGGGTTAGTGTCGTCTCCTGCAAAGGAAGGAATCCATTAGGCACGAAAAGATAGAAAGCTCTTTTGAAAACTTTTTTTTTTTGTGTGATCAGTAAGGCATTGCCTCTCAGCCAGCGAATATGCATCTTCAAGCATCATCTGTGTGGGCAATATGCAAACCATCTCCTCTCTCTCTTCTCTCTCCTTGAAGACAGGATTGCACTCAAAGTAGGCTCTAACCTTCTTCCATTTCGACATTTTCTAACTGAGCTACATAAAAACCACAGGAAATGTGTTGAAAGGTAATGGATTTTTGAGCTTATTTCACTTTTTTCACATGTTTATGTCTAAATGTAATCTAAATAGAGGACAGAAAACATGAATTGTGGTTAAAACGTTACAATAAAAAAAACTATATTGACTTTTGCAAAAAAAAGTATATTTTTGATTTGATATTTGCAAACTTACAGTTTGTATTTCAAAAAAACATGTAATCCAAGTCTTAAAAAAAAAAATCTTAAAGGGAGAAATCTTGTAAATTTCATGCTTCCCTTTTGTCCAAAAGAGACCTTTTGGTGATATGTAGGTCTACACTTTGCTATGGCTTTCTCTGCTGTTTCTCCTGTCTCAAAATGGCTTCTTTACAGACAAAGGAGAAGCACTGTGCGTAAAATGTTGCTGCGCCATAACTGGGAGAGGCTCACATTCACTCGGTGAAAGGAGCAGCGAGCTGTGAGGACGTTTCTCTGTGATACAACAGGAAGTCTTGACACCGACAACGACACAAGGGGGGATTTTTTTTACTCGAATGGCGTGTTTCAGAAGTATAATAGAAGAAAAGTGCGTAAAAAGGAAGTTAATACTAGTGGCGCGTTGCTGGGCTGTGTGGTTGCTGGGCTGACGCGCCCTGGCAACGGCAGTAATCCGAGAGCTCTGGACGGTTGCCATGAGAGCGTGTTGTTGCAACCCCCCACATTGCCATATAAGGTCATGAGGAATCCTCCTCCGCAGCAGCAGCAGCCCTGTTGTTCTGTATCTGGGTGGAAATACAACACTGGGGGGTTTGCTCTCTGTGGCTCCAAACAAAGACCGGAGTGATTTATAAGTGCTAGAAAATACTAAAGTTGGAGCTATTACGCACTCCCTTTTTGTTGGTGTATGCGTGTGAGTGTGCGTACAGCAGCTTATTTTGCTTCATGACAACACACATAATAGTCGTTGACGTGTCAGAGGCCTGTTTTTCTTGTTATGCACTGCGCGCTCCCGGTGCAAAGTGCGCGCTTTTCCTCCATTTGCAGGTCACAAGGCGCCAGACAGACAGACAGACGCATGCTTTCTTTCTTTCTTTCTTTCTTTCTAGACCCCCCCCCCACCCAGTGAGTGCACAAAGTGTGAGTTTTATGTATGTAACACAGGTGAACACGTTGCGCTCATGAGGTTATTTATAGGCCTTTGTTAAAAAAAGAGAAACCCTCCTCGGTGGGTTGCACCATTCAGCTTTGCGCGCCTCTGACAGACTGGAATATTCCACACACACAGAGGACTGGCCTCTCTCTCTGCTGCAGGACAGCTGTCTCTCTCTCTGCACGACGAGAAAACATTTTTTTTTTTACAATTGTTCTTTGTTTATTAATTGATGAAAACTGTGGATATTTTGCACACCTACAGGACAATTTAATATCCTTTATATGCGTTATTATTCATATGTTAGGCTGCCATGTTTCATAGCCTAAGCACAAGCACTCTTTTGGCATTTTTCATAGCTTGTACTAACACCAGAAGCATATGGGGCACATGGGAACACGGTTTTATGGCTGTTTTCTGTGGAATCAGAATAGCAGGCAGCCAGGCAAACTGCTGTGTGCTGTCTTTTCCTTGTATGCTCAGCCTTTTATTCTGACGGATTGCCCACTGAATCAAATCAGGTATCCTGTGTTTTTTTTATTATTATTATCTATGGGTACACTGGCTTATTCAAGGATTTTTTCATTGGTGGTACTGTATTTATTTTATTTAAAACATTGACTTTTCTTCTTTCTAGCTCTTAAATATGTGGCTTATTCAAGGATTTTCATTGGTGGAACTGTATTTATTTTATTTAAAAAATTGACTTTTCTTCTTTCTAGCTTCTTAAATATTTTGCATGTCAAGTGTATTATTGGTGTCACAGTATGGTTTGTGATTAAGTGTCTTTTACTTGGGCAATATTATCACCTGTCTGTGTTTCTGAGATGTTTAAATAAATAGAATATACCCTCATTTTTTATGTTTTATTGTTGTGAAGGAGGTTGTTCTTAATTGATGGACTTGCATTCAATTTACCCTTTTAAATGTTTTTTAGGCCCACCTTTAAAACAGTATTTAAGCCTGTCATGACTTATTAGATACTACACTAAAATACATAATGGACATAATTCATGCTGCAGGGTGACATAGCTGTAGGAGCAATTTTTTTTCAGGAGCAATTTTGCAACATTTTCTTTTATATAGGTGAAACTCCCTTTTAGTTATTGCAGTAAATGTGTGTATTCTGGCAAAAAAAAAATACTTTAAGATAACATGTTTTCTTAAAATAGGCAAAGTAAAGGGCAGTGTCAGCTCATCCTCTTAAAGGGACAGCTTGCTCAAATTTTCACCACTCCTACCCATTAACTGCATATTTTCCCACCCGTGACCACTGAAATTTTGCCTTTTTAAATTTGGCTTTACATCTTAGTATGAGAGAGAAAATGTTCCAGACCAGAGAGACTGAATCATAACCTCAAAAACAACATTTTTGTGTATTCAGATTATGTAGTCTAAGATCTATGATCTGCTCTGATACTAACTGAACTGATACTGATCATCGACTTGGCTGAAACATATTCCTGATGTTAAAATATCATGTTATTGCATATAGTGTAATGTCCATGAACATTCTCAATCATCCAGTTTATTTGATATCTAGTTGTAACTTAAAAGGCAACTGGATTGAAGACTACAGTCCATGTCCACATCTGGCTCAACCATAATTTAAACACTGATAAGTTATTCCTCATGCCCTAAAGCAGCCCGTCTGCTTCACACAGCTTCCCATTTTAAAAAGCAGCACGTACATGTTTTCACCTCATAGTAAGGTAACATACTGTACCTCAGAATGTTATCTCCAAACCAAATCACTTTATTTTGCTCATTTAGTTAGTTTGATGCTGTATAAAGACGTCCGTATTTCACCCTGGGACGACAGAGAATAGTTTATCCTGCATGACGCCCCAATCTGTGATGTCACTGCAGTATTCAGCCATACAGACTGAACAGAGGAGTATGACAGATTGCTTGTAAATATCCCTGGGGATTACAAAATGATCACATTAAAGGGAAAAACAGGAATAAACATGGTCAAATAATGTACTTTTTTACTCATTGCATGATTAGGTTCAGCATAAAGACTGGTTGCTGAAGGTTTGTTTAAAGGCTAAGTATTTTATACAATCACAGATCCAAATCAATAAGGATCTGTACCTCATATATACAGTATCTATATCCATCTATATCTCTCTCTCTCTCTCTCTCTCTATCTATCTCTCTCGCTCTATATATATATATACATATATATATATATATATACACACACACACATATATATACTGTTTATATACATACATACATACTATACATAAACACCTGATATTTGGGTTTCTTATGAAGAAAAGTGAGTGGTCTATCATCATGAGCATTAATCCCATGCAGGGGAGAGCGGGGTTGGTTGGTTGGTTGGTTGGTTGGTTGGTTGGTTGGTTGGTTGGTTGGTTGGTTGGTTGGTTGGTTGGGACATTTTTGTATCAACACCAAATAAACAAACTAATAATAATCGTACTAATAAATAAACTACTTGAACAGTAATAAAAATAATTTGATCCCTGAACAGATACACGTGTCTACTAACAATTTATCAATTTTATTAGAGCCAAACCAAGCGTAAAGGGCACACTTTTGTTAAATGTACAAGGAGAGCATTTTGCCAAATTTCTGCCTCCCCGGGACGTTTGGGACAGTGGGGAGGGTCGGTTGGGACGCCTTGTTCTGGGCAAAAAAAATATAATTGAAATTGAAATTGATTAGACTTTATTTGAACACCTTATATATATATATGTATGTATATATATATATACATACATATATATATATACATACATATATATACATACATATACATATATATATACATATATACACATATATACATGTATATACATATATGTATAGATATACACATATATACATATATTTACATACATACATATACATACATATATATAAACATATATATATATACATATATATACAGACATAAATATATATATATATACATATACATATATATATAAATGTCACTTGTTCACACATTTCTTTGAGAAAAATAAAACATTTTTAAAATTATTATATTTTCATTTATTACTTCAACCCTGACCTTTGAACTCTCCTGATACCGACAGATACCACTAACATAAAAACATCCTACATGAAATTTGACAAAAAAATGAGTTTCTGACTGGCTGCCAACATTCACTCAGCGGGTCATATTCAATTAGGAAAAGCCCTTATCTTGTTATCTCAGGGACTTTATTTAGTAGACTTTAATCCAGGACTTTGGACTCCTGTGCTAGTTACCAACAACAATTCAGACAGATAACACTATAACATCTGCAACTAGCAACTGATAGATCAGACTGACATTTAATGAATTAAAGGAATTTTCCATATTGATTCAAACAGCCACGCCTGGAAATGAAAAGGGTGGGCAACCCAAAGTAAAACGCATACGGACATAAAATATTTGAAGAATCTGAGAGAAGTGAGTCGGCTGGTTTATTACTCGTTATGTTATTATGTTTCATCCAAGAGGAAGAGGAACTGGCCTTTTACCGGCTTCTGAGAAAAAACAAGTTCCCACAAGTAAGAAGCTCTAACGCAGGTACACACCCAGCCCATTCACTGTCATCAGAGCATATCACACATTCATGACTTCACAGATAACAATCCAGAGATGTGATGATACCTGTTAGTGGGTAACAAAAACCTGCTGACGTGACATCAGCATTAGAGGTGATTATTCTAAGAGTAATCTCGCACGCACACCTCTGTGGAGGGAGGCAGTGCTTCAGACTGAGTGCCCACCCCATTATGTGAAACAAGCATGCACATAGAGGAAGTGGGAGCAGCCTGCACTATTCTCACCCAGACATGCTTTCAGTGAGCAGATAGGACAGGAGATGAGTGCAGGGGGTCAATTGGAAACATCTTCACTGTGACAGGAACAGGAAGTGGTGAACAGAGAGCGAGCTACCCGGTAAAACATGAGGTTTTTCTGTTCCTCTCTCTTGACTCTGCCTCTACATCATCTCAGCCTCTCCAAATGTACATTCATCAGGCTTTGTTATGTATTTAACTTAAATCTGGAGGAAGCATCTTCAGCCCCGTCCTGTCTGGCACCTGTTTGATTTGTTTGGAGGCGAAATGACACAAAACCGTGCTGGGACTGCCAATGGTACCACGAAAAAGGGAGCCGAACTCAAAATTGTGATAGTGGGAGATGGAGGCTGCGGAAAGACATCACTTGTGATGGTTTATGCTAAAGGTGATTTTCCAGAGGTAAGAAGAGCTTCCATGTCATTTAATGAACCTCATCTCTTCATATTGTATATTAATTTATTAGTAAAGATAGTGTTTTTCTTACCATAATGTTGACATCTGAATTTATTTCAACCCTTTTCTCAATCCTAATTTAGTTAAGCTGCATTTCCTGATATTATAAGAATCACTAATACAATGTTAGAATGTAGAAATGGGCAGAAATATGAAAAATATAAATATACATATAGTTCATATCATATCAACATCTTTCTCTTGTGTGTCAAAAACAGAAATATGCACCGTCAGTGTTTGAAAAATATGTCACCACTATCTCTCTGGGAGGAAAAGAGATAAAGCTCAACCTGTATGACACAGCTGGTAAGACTCTTTATCCAAATGTTGAACATCCTTGATTCATGTTTTACTGTCAGTGTGCCTACATGTCACTTTATGTGGAGAGACCACTGGATGGAATATAATAGACACACTGTGTAGATAAAGCGCACATATACTGACTCAGATTTCCAGGGGCAAAACAATTTTATAATTTGATATCTTACGTTCATCCTCCAGCTGCGTGTCAGTCTTTATCTTCTACCACTGACAGACACGAGGAAGTGGTAAAAGGTCGATGTTTACGTCAGAGCATCGTCAACAGCATCTTTCAGGAACCGACCAACTGTTGGCACATTACAAACTACTAACAAGCTATTGTGGAATCAACTTTAGAGACAAATTTAGAGCGAGACTGTTTATTACCTCACAAATAAATGAAAAACAAAATCAAGTAAAATCCCCCTTAATCCTCCTGATTTTAATGTTGTGCTGATTGTTGTATAGGGTTTTAAATAGCTAAATTGTATTTTTATTTTAGCCATCGACCAATAATACAGTCAGGCTAATATTTATTGTACTATATATTCCTGATATTAGTTTACAATATACCAAAACCACTTCAACGCAAGGGCTGGGTATAAAAAGTGTCATGTTGAATGTTAAAGTTAACATTTGATCTGGTATCAGCAGATTTTAATTCACATTGTGTTGATATTTGCTGGTATTTAGGTAGTTATTTGGGGTTTTATTAAAATAGAAATAAACACTCAGTTTTTAAATAATAGTGTTTATATTTGGCACATAAGGGTATTGAAAACTGTACTATTTTGTATAAGTGGTACCAAAAATAGAGGTATTGATTTGGCATCAGTATCGATTTAAACAATACCCATCTTAACTCCAAACTGCTGTATTTCTGTGTTGAGTAAAACACTAAGTTCTTATGTGAACGGAACAGTATTAAAGTCATTTCATTCTCAGGAAAAACCCACGACAGACTGCGCTGGAAGCTTATCTTCTGCATAATTGCAACAGCGTAAAGGAAGCTGAAGCCAGGATGTGGTTTTATACATCTACTCTAACTTTGTAACACATATCTCATATCTCTGTGTTCAGGCTGTTGCATTCAAAGCAGACCGCTTTTTGTTTAGTTCACAGGAATTGACTGTAGAAAATCCCTTTTTACATTTATCAGCTAACATGTATTGTGTGTCTTATTCTTTCTTTTAGGACAGGAAGACTATGACAGACTACGGCCGCTTTCATACCAAGAAGTGGATCTGGTCTTAGTGTGCTTTGATGTGACCAACCCCACCAGCCATGAGAACGTCCTGATAAAGGTACTCATTAATAACAACGTGCATAGGTTACAGTTTCAGGTTTACTGTTCAAAGCTTGTAAATGATTGTTAGAGCGTGGTTTGTTGGCATTGGCTGCATTCTTTTAGCTATAATTAACTCATGCGGCTCATGAGCCTTCATGTGGACATTGACCACCCTGTGTATACGACTTTCTTTACTGAATGTTGTCAAAGTGTGTAATCCTGAAGTCTGATGTTAAAAATGCAATTCCTCATGTCCTTAAAAAGTCTTATTTTGTTCACCCAGTGGCACCCAGAGGTGAAGCACTTCTGTCCGGACACTCCGGTCATCCTGATTGGCTGCAAGACTGACCTCAGGAAGGATAAAGAGTGTACCAGGAAGCTCAAGGCCATGGATCAGGCGCCCATCACTTACATACAGGTAAGGCAAGAAGAGTGTGCAGACATTTAGAGAGCTATAAAAACAAGTTACAGGATGTTAACTACAATATGCAAGAGGAAGCGCCCTAACCAGAACCTACAACCACACCGAACAACAGTTTCAGTGCAACAATTCCCACAGCTCTTCCAAACGTACATTTATCACCGTACACAGTCTAATTCTTGGTGTTAATGTTGGGTTGGCTTTGGGATGTAGGGTGAGGAGACCCGGCAGGTGATGAATGCGGAGCTCTACCTCGAGTGTTCGGCAAAGTATCAGGAGAACGTGGAAGACCTTTTCAGGGAGGCCACCAAAAGAACTTTTGCCTTCCATCGAAAACAAAAAGGCAAGAGGAAGAAGAAATGTGTCGTTTTGTGACGACTCCACTGGTTTCATTTGTTTTAGACACTCACACATTGAGAGTGGTTGGACATTCAGAAACCAAAGACAGATGTGGAAACAGCTGTAAGACCACTAGTTCAGAAAGTTCACTCAGCGGTCCCTGTAAGTCTGGGCCTCACTGAATCATCAGCCCTTTACCGTCACAAGAAAATGACTAATGACAATTTTGCAAGCAGTGTGCAACTTGAAATACCTTCTGTCAATGTATTTTTTTTTTTTACTTTTGTATGAGACATTTTCTGTATTTTTATATATTTTTTCTGATAGAAACCTTTGTACTGTTTCCAAATCTGTTTTATTGAATGTATATCTATCGGACGAATTTGAACGGTTAGTTCTTGTATTGTCGATTCAAATGTCTGAATCTGGTTTAAAAGCTGCTGCTAGATAACAAATTCCCAGACAGAATAGTTGTTGAAATTTAATATATCATGGTACTGTAGCTTTAACAGTCTTGAGAAAAAAAAAACTTGATCCACACCCAACAGGTTAGTTCATTTCCAGTAAAACAAACACTGAACTAGAATTTGTTTTGGAGATGTGTCAACCTGAAGCAGAGCTCTTATCTTTTCCAACAGCGCCCACTAGTGT
Organism: Sebastes fasciatus; assembly: GCF_043250625.1. NCBI lineage: Eukaryota > Metazoa > Chordata > Actinopteri > Perciformes > Sebastidae > Sebastes > Sebastes fasciatus. The sequence goes on from NC_133813.1 coordinate 21,397,972, forward strand.
CGGGAAAAACGCAATGTGTGCAATGGCTGCACAATTTAGGTATTTCCACAATTCCCACACTGTAAATTGAAGGAACACTGAAAGAAAATGCAGTTACTTTCTGTCCCATTGCACAAAATAAATACAGATACAGCATTGATTTTTTCATTAGGTCTTTTCTTTATTATTTTTTTTTTACAACAATGTACACAGATTGAATCAACCGTCTCTTGATACTGATCGTTCTCAGGCACCAGTTACAGTCTCCAAATGAAAACATTGTTTAACATCAGCTACATCATAAAAATGAGGAAATCAAGTTGTTTTGTGCATTCTGGCAGCTCTCGCATCAAATGTAACATTTTGGTCTGTGACTCAACAATTTCCCTTCAATAAAAGTGTAACATAAATATTGTGATTCTCTTCAGCAGGATTGCTTTCTGGGAAATGCCATAAAAAAACCCCGCTACTGTCTTTGGATTTTTCAAAATAAAATGACTTTTTTTTTGCTGCGACAGGCTGGAGGAAGAATAAGGCATTAAAGACCCGACATTGCTGAAAAAACTAAATGACCCAAACAAGCATGAAACAGGAACCAGACAACACTACAGTGAACTAGAGCAAGAGCTCCAAGTTTGGCCATAAATTAACTCATACAAATATTTTTTTTTATTTAGTATGTTGACTGGAATTAGAAAAACAATAATCCAGAAACATTTTAATCATCATTCCGTGTCTTAGTCTTACAGTACCGGCGCTAATAGCAGCATTTGATCATAATACATTTCTGCAACATCACATAACAAGATGGGAACTACCAGCATGTTGTTTGTTTCAGCACAGTAATGATCTGTGCATGCCTTTGTGATGAAATGTTAAATAAGCTCGAAGGAAGAGTTAGACCATTAGTGAAACATCATAAACCTATGTGTAACAAATTGTTAGCATTATGGTAATGAGAAGTGTAACCGCTAGCGAGGAGTTCACATGAACCCCTCCCCCCACTTAAAGGTACAGTGTGTAGGAATAGGTTGGATCTGGTGGTGTGGTTGCAGATTGCAACCAACCGAGTGCTCCGCTCATTCTTCCAGCCGAGCCGCCGAATGCAAAACTGTGGTAACGCCATTCGCCTCGCTCAGAGGTCATCCTTACCATAATAACACTACTTGAAGCCCCAGACACACCGACCCGACGTCAGAGAACTAGCGGTGACGAAGGCCGCCTGTCGAGTCGCCTCACGTCACCTTGGTCTTGGCCAAATTGTTGCACGCGAACACACCGCAAAGACTACAGCCGGTGGCCAGTTAGCGCATACCTTCTGCGCCGGCGTGAGATGAAATAACTCTCCCTACCAGCAGGTAGCAGTAGTCTGTATTTGTCATTCAAAAATGGAAACTGGAAGACCATGGACTGCGGATGTACAAGCCAGTGTTATCATACGTACTTGAAATAAAGCAGCGTTTGCGACCATTTTCACACCACTCATCACTCCATTCCAGACGGCCATGTCGTTGTGAAACTATCCGTGTGTTGGAATGATCAGATGAGATGAAGATGCAAAATGAGAAGAGCCTTCTGTGTTTTTCTCTTCTCGTGCACTAATTTGTTTAAGATGAACAGACAATCAGAGTGATTTATCTCACCGCCAGGCACCACCGTCAATTCAACATGCTGAATAGCCAGAAAAACTCAGACAGGGGCAGACTAGAGCCAAAGGTGCAGGACACCGAAAAAAACTAGGCCGATGGACGATCACCGACGGCCACAAACTGTCCGACGGCCGACGGCCAACCGTCGGCTTGGTGTGTCAGGGCCCTTAGAAACAACTTAAGTCAGACGGCGGCTGGTGGTACCACGGTTTTGCACTCACATTACCACAGTTTTACAAGCATGTCGGAAAGCTACAACAGCCTTCAGGCAACGTAAAAACATGAAAGTCTATCTCTAGAGTCAGGGTTGGTTTGTCCGTTCTGGGCTACTGCAGAAACACGGCGGAGCAACATGGCGGACTCCGTGACGAGGACCCGCTCCCTATGTAGATATGAAGGACTCATTCTAAACTAACGAAAACACGATTCTTGTTTCAGGTGATTATACACTAATGAAAACATAGCATTAACATTTATTTCATATTCCATTTCTGCCATTAGATCCCCCGAAATGTTACACACTGTTCCTTTAATCTTCACTGGGAACGACCATTTTTTGTAGAGGCAGTGCAAGTTTCTCTGTCTGTGTTCATGTGACTTAACCAGATAACCAGTTTAGGCGTTAGATCTTTAAAAAAAAGGTTATGGCTTTTGTAATCACTGCCTGAAGGGAGAAACAGTGTTGCATTCCCTTGAAGTCCTTACTCTTTTGAGGAACTAAGAAAACAACGAAAAAAACGAAAAAAAAACACCCAGAGGAGTTTTTTTTTCTGAAATTGAAGGGCAGTCAAGTATCAGGTTTGTGTTTTGACCTACAAGTCTAGTAAAAAATACTGGTTAGCAGTGAAATAGCACAACAGGGAGGTCAGAACTACACATAAAACATTAGATAATTCAAGAAATTAAGTGCAGTGCCCAGTTCAACATGTCCAATTCTGTTCAGGCCGGAGACAGTTTGACCAGTGCCACTTCACGGAAGTATGAAGTACGTGACAGACGTTTGGTCTTCAAAGGCAAACTATATTCTGTTCTGCTGATCGACGCTACCTGCCCTCTTTTAGTTGCATATGATTTGAAGAAAAGGCTCTGACAGATTCATGCGCTGACACAAACACCCAAATAAAAACACATTCTTCCCGCTCACCTTTTATGTACACGATAATGCGACAAACAGTTTGTCTATCAAGGTGATCACCGCTTTGTGTTGAGACCGACTGTGCAGCAACATCGACGACGAGTCATTAGAAAGCAGAAGCCTGTTGGCCAGATGCTTTGGCTGGACGCTGCCGCTGCCATCAAAGCCTGAGAGAAATAAGTGGTTTCAGCTCCGTCTGCTCCCGGCCTGATCGTACTGTGGTCAGTCTATCAAGCGATTGTGCGTGTCGCTTCGAAATTACTGGCCGCTTGTGAGGATCGGAGGTTTGTCTCAGTCATTTTTTTGCACTTTCCCATGGTTTTTCTGAACCTTTTGGTGGACGACTTTTACTGTGGTGAGGAAATTTCCCAGGAATAGGATGAGAAATGTCAGTGCCAGCATAAACACCTGGAAGAAAAAAAAAGAAAAGTGGGGTTTTATTTCAAGATAAGTCATGACTTGCTTTTTTTTAAAACTGTATCTGGATTTTGCCATGTTGAAGGACTCGGACATGGAAGGGATTACATCCTTTCAAACACCACACCAGAGTTTATCACATTTCAATAAAGAAATCAAGTTAAGCATGTGTTCTGCACAAATATGATGCAGACAAACTTCCCCTGCATATCTTTAGACTTAAAAAGGTGCCCTATACAATATCCAGAGTATTAATATAGCAGCAAACAACTATTTGCCATGTAAAGATATAAGAGTAAAAAGTCTACCTGAGCAGAGAATGAAGTCGCTCTCCCTCTGTGTGTGTTGTAATATCTTCCCCTTTGCTTTGTTGACATAGCCGGGCCGGCAGTGCGGGTTTAAATTTCCGTGCATGTGAGCGGGCCCGCTGGCTAGCTCACAGCCGCCGCTCTGCACTGCGCTCTTACAACGATTAAAGCCGGTAATGCCGTCCCGACTGACGGCGTTGTTGCGGAAGCGTAGCACCCACCCTCCGGTTCCCCCCTCTGGTAAATGCGGTTAGCTCTGTAAGCACTTTTGCAGTTGTTTACACTGTTAGCTACGAGCTGCCAGTTCAGCTTTCGTCCTGTTGAGAGCCGTGCGGAGGCAATACAAATGCTCCCTATCTCGCTTTTAGCACCTTTAAGCATGTGGGCTGCACAAGTCTGATGCAGACAAACTTTCCCTGCATATCTTTTAATTTAACTTCAGTCGCACAACTCTGAAAATGGCCTCAAATGTGCTTATGTTGACACTGCTTGGATACAGACAGGCAAAAAATTATTTAAAAAAGAAGCCTGTCAAACTTTTTTGGTGTAGGTGTAATGGAGGGTATACGCAGGTATACGGAGTTAACCCACCTCTTTTTCTGGTGGTTTACAGTATAACAACCTATCAGCCAAAAAGCCATTGGAATATATAGGAGAGCATACACACTTCCTCCTCGGTAACCTACTACCCATCTACCTTGTACTGTAGTACACCCACCTCATCAATGACCACTGCTTTTAACCAAACAATTTCATTCTGTCTCGAATTGCCTCATTTGAAGCAAAGGACCTGCCAATGTCATCCTTACCTGCCACTCCTTACAGTCCGCATGTCCTCCCAAGCTAAACAGGGTCACCGAGTTGTAAAGCTGCCAAAACTGTGAAGGAAGAGGAGGCATTGTCTTTCATAATGTTGCTGCACGCTCTTGGTTGCACAAGCAAATTTCTCTTTGATCCACATCTTTCTCCTGAGCTGATGTAGTCTCTCAAAAGTGCTCTTCAAAATAATACATCTCTGTTTATGCACTTTAAACACAAACCATGAATGCTGGTGTAAAAATGCATTGCAAAGTGCAATGTCCTCCTGATTTTAAAATATTTGGAATAAGGTGGTAAAGTGGTTAGTTTGATATTAAAGAAAAGTAGACTTACATGGCCAAAAAAGAGGAATGGCAAAAGAAAAGTGAGGCCTCTCCACATCCAGGACTGAAATCCCTCTGCGGAGACACAAAACTGTAACAGTGACCTTGGGACAACGTGACACAGAATACTACGGCATGATCGCTGTGTTGGTACCCAGTTCAGCTGTCATTTAGAAATGTTTTGAGAAGCAAATTCACAGAGGTACTCAAATTACTCCTGACATCTGCTTGGCAGCAGGCTGATGTTGACAGCTGTCTCCGTCTCTAACCTTTACCCTATTTCTTCCAGACATGGTGTTGCAGATGGCTGAAGAGTTCAAACGATTGAAATGACCATACCACCAAAAATAGCTTACAACTCACCCACTGTGAGGTCCAGCTGATTTCTCTCCCCCAGCGCTCGCAGCCTGTATAAGCAGCCGCTCTGGTAGTAATACTGGAGGAACTGAACGAAGCCTGGAGGACAAATGGATTGCAAAAAATTACAGCACAGCCAACACCGTAAGGTGATTAACAGATCAATAAGGTTCCCATGATCTAGTTCATATCCAAGTACTGGAAAGAAAAACTATTATTCAGGATAAGCATCAGCTTATCAACTCATAAAATGGAATAAAAAAAGTCAACAGCAGCCTGTAATGTGAAGCTTTGCACACAGAAATGGGGTCATTATGTCCTCAAACCAAAACAAAAAAGAGCTGCATTGTCTCAGTTTAAGCTGCAATTGTTTTTTTTGTTTTTAAATGAACATCTGTCTGTTTAAACATTTGACTTATCATCCAAAAACCCAAAACTAGTGAGCCCCATCACATTAGTTATGACACCATGAGTCTACATGTGGTATACTAGGCAACACTTATAACCACCAGTGTGTGACTTCACTTCTGTATTCTGGTGAGAAGAAATGTTCACAGAGGAACGGTTGTAAATGCAAATATTATCAGCAGGCTAGCGGTGACAGGCTAATCTCTGATCGACAGAAGTACAGTAGGATTCACGCTAAAATTCAACTTGAGCTACGCTTCATATCCTTCATTAATAAGCTCTTCATACAATTATATATTTCCAATTAATAACGTCCACTGAAATGGAGTCCATTTAGCGTCGGCTATTAGTTTGTGGAAGGTTGTGTTCACTTCCTCTAAACAGGTTTACACTGTATTTAATCAAATTGTGATGTCCAGCAATGTACATGTTGGTTTCACTGACAAAGCAGTCCACAACATCATTTCACTATTGTGAGCGAACACGGCGTTACAGGTGATCCGTGACCTGCTCTGGCCCTGGTCTACTATCATACTGTGGTGTGACAGTTATTTTGAATTCTAGAATAAACAGTATATTTTATAAAATATTGTATTTAGATTTGGGTTTTGTCATTGTGTTTGATTTTGGTATGAAATGATTAAAAACCTGAAACTAAGAGTTCATTATTCTGTTATCTGAACTGAAACGATAAATCGTTTAATCACTTATTATTTGACAGAAAGTTCTTCAGCCACTATTTTCATAATCAATTCATCGTTTCAGTCATTTTTCCAAGCAAAAATGGCCCAATTTCTCTGGTTACAGCTTCTCTAATGTGAGGAGTTGCTGCTTTAGAATAGAAAATACTTTATGGTCTGCTTTTCACGTACAAAAAGCGACAAATTTGCCATTTGTTTGCATGTGCCAAAACTGCTATTAAAAGAGTAGATTAAAACACAACATATCACATCCAGACAGATCACCTTAAAAACACAATACACCAACCAGGTACGGGGACTGAATCAAGGTTAAATAAATAGATATAAAGTGCTGTGTGCTGAGCTGGCAGGCTGGACTTCAGAAAGGGTCTGTCCTCACCGATTAAGATATTTTATGGTAACAGGAACAAACGATTTTTTATAGATGTTTTTCTTTGCACAGGGAACTCTGTACCTTTGCCCTGAGGGCAGTAGCTGAACATGGTGATTTAAAGGATGGCTGTGGTCATCTAAGATTTTGGCACTGCTTTGCCATGGTTCTTTGATTCGTATCACTAACTTTAATATCTTTGGGTTTTGGACTGTAGGTCAGACTAGATACTTTGAAGACTTCACTTTGAACTTATAACAGGCGTTACACTTTCTGACAATTTATAGACAAACTATTTATTAATCAATCAAGAAAATAATTGGGGGATTAATGGATAATAAAATAATGAATAGTTGCAGCCCTACATTCAGGTAACAATTTTGGCTAAATGGCAAATACAGTATGTGTCAGAATACAAAGATGCATATGTAACAACAATTCTCCTTTATCTCCCACAGTTGGTGTCTGCAACTGATGATGTAATAATGACCTCAAATGTCCCAAAGTGTAGCTACTTGACCAATGCCAACAAAACCCTGTGAAATGTATGCTTGCTACAAGACACTCACAACAAAAGGAGGGATATAGAGCTGCAACAATCAATCGATTAGTTGTCAATGAAACTAAATTAAATCAATTTAGAAAAAGTAAAAATTCTGATTCCAGCCTCTTAAATGTGAATATGTTCTGGTTTCTTTACTCCTCTAAGAAGTAATGAATGACGTTGTGGACAAAACAAGACATTTGAGTACATCATCTTGGGCTTTGGGAAACACTGATCAACATTTTATAGACCAAACGAATAAAATTAATCAAGAAAATAATTGAAAAATTAACTGATAATGACAATAATCTCTATTTGCTGCCCTAGAGGGACTACATGTTCCCTGTTTTAACTACTGCACATCACACCAAAGGAAGAAGTTACTGCTGCTTTGTGAGGATGAACCATGAACTCATGTTTGGTTAAGAAAATACTCTTATTATAATTATTCTAACTGAGAAACGGTCCCACCAAACAGACTTCCTAAATAGAGTCAATAAGCAGATTCAACACTGGATGCAGATTTGAAATAAATGACATCAAGTACCTAATCTAAACAAAAAATCAACAAGAATGGTTCTGGTTATGACCCAAACAACATTATGACACCTAAAACCCAGACAGCCCTCACCATACTGTATATAGACAGCAATGCCACAAACACACATTTTGTTCCAAGTCTAGTAAACAGATTCAGCTCTTACTCTGATAGATGGAGAAAGCGAGGAACTGGCTTCTGAACATCTGATACATGGTCCCCTCTGGCCTGCGAAATGACAAGGATAAACAAAAACGACATGAGGCAGCTGTACCTTTTATTGTCGTAGCAGTCGCTAACCTGTCCGTGTTTGTACTAAAGTTCAAATATGGCGGTTGAAACAATGTGACACTAAGACATCAAAGACAAAAAAAACTCACCATGTGAGCATCACACCGGACAGAAAGGTGGACACATAATGGTGAGACACCCACCAACCTTTGATCCTGAAAAGCAGAAGAAGAGAACAGGAAGAGATTTACAACTGTTTACCCCCCAGTAATTCACAATAATAAAAATAAAATAGAGAAATCACAAATCCTGAACACAAATGATGAATAAACACAAAGACCTTTCAAGCATGAAAATTTAAATAATAGTAATAATAAAGAATATTTAAAAAAATTAAATAACATTAAAAATAAAAAACAATAATAATAATAATTAAATGCCATTTTCATTTAAAATGAAAATAATACAAAAAATAACTAAGAACAAATGTTCAAGTGCTTTTACATTACAGTTTCAACAGACTGTAGTGTCTCTGGATTGACATCACAACACACCTGGAGCCGTTGCTCATGAGGATGCTTTCCCTTATGGTCAATGTGCAGTAGTACCACACCAGCAAAAAGTTGAAGATTTCATCAGTGACTCTAAACAAAATAGAAAAATAAAATTGTGAACCATTCTTTGGATTTTAATAATTCAACGCAAATAATTATTAATGGGGATGGGGGGGTGAGTTATCTCACCGCCAGTTGAGAAAGAAGAGGCAGGTTATTGCTCCGAACATCAGGATTATTGTCATATAAAGCTTGAACTTCTCATACTCGTCTTTGTAGGCAAATCTATGCGAATAAATGGAGGTGAAAAAGAAGATGAAACACAAATCCTGAGTCTAAACCACATTTTTCACGCTGTCCTAAAGGCTGAATACTTCACATACTTTGCCTGGTTGCTGAGAAGCGTAACGTTCACGTTGCCCAGGACCAAATTCAGGTACAGCCTGGAAACAACCACACACACACAAAAAACCCATAAACAAAGAAAATAAAATAATACTCAGTGTCTGTAATGTGCAAAATGTAAAAGTACTGACCCGTTTCTCTTTGGCAAATATGCTTCCATATCAAAGAACACATTTTGTTTATCTTTGATCTGTGTTCTGATGTCTGTTATTAGTTTCAATTCTTTCTCGTCACATGCTTTTGAACACCTGTGGAGAAAAGACAAAACGATCATGAGTGGAAAAGTAAACAAGAGGAAGAGGAATATTTTAGCTCTGCATGAACTGAGACGCAGCATCTTTTCTGATATGCCTCAGAGTGATCGAGATGATAGCAATTTACTAAAGTAATGTCCACAAACAAAAGCAATACAATCACAACAGGAAGACCTCTTATTTTAAAAGGAAATAGTTTTTCGCCAGGCTGATGAGCCACAAACAAATGTAGTTTCGTAGTGTACTGACTGTAGTGTAACCTAAGAAACATGCCAAGTTTTCTGTCCTGATCAGAGAACACTTACTTGGTCAAGGTTTTACTTAAGTCTTTTAGGCATTTTCTCTGTTTACTGATGGCGCTGCTGCATGTTGTCTGAAGGTTGGTGAGCTCCTCAAGCTTCTGTCTGTAGATTTTGTGAGTTTCCTAGTTGTCAAACAAACACAAAGTGAGCAGAGAGAATTTGTAAGGACAGAAAAGTCTGTGGACTCTCGGTAACGGGCAATAAAACATACAAATGTGCCTTCCTGACATCACAAATGTGTCAAAATAAAATAACAAAAGCACTGCTGATGGGTGATTACAACCAAACGCAGAAATTAATATTTTATTTGTCATATTCAACTGATAACACTTCCAAGCTTAAAAAAAAATCTCAATGGACAACACTGAAAAGCTTGAACAGAGTCTCTATTCAGCGGAGAAATCTTGACCTTCTGTCAGAACACAAACAGCATGTGACACTGTACTATGTGGTGAAATACATATTGCAGTCTATATGCTTTTAATGCTGGTAAACCAGACCATAGCTTGCAGCGGCACTGTCCCTACTTTTCCCATCATCACTGGTTTATGAGACTGAGTGTGTACAGTCAGCAGAGAAGATCCTGTGGTCTGAGGTTAGGGAACTCATCCTCGTTTTTGATTAGAATCAACAGGATCATGTAGCGTGGAACCGTCCAGAAACCATAAAAGGTCAATCTTTGTTAGAAGACTTCCACAATCAAGGTCTCATTTCATCATTGAAATGGGAGACGTGGCCTGAACAAAGGTGTTTTGTAATTGAAGGCCTGCTTGAAAATGTGTTTGGGTGGAGTGCTGTTCAAATATACTTTATTGTCGGCTTTTCGTGTACAAAGGGCAGACATTTGTCTTTGGTTGTGCAAAAACTGCTATTAAAAGAGTACATTAAAACAACATATCACATCCAGACAGATCACATTAAAACGCATTCACATAAAAACACAATGCACCAATAGAAACTCAATAAAAAAGGAGCACCAGGTACTCAATGGTGAGGACTGAATCAAGGTTAAATGAATAGATCTAAAGTGCTGCGTGCTGAGGTAGCGAGCTGGCTTGAGAAAGTGGCTATCCTTACAGATTAAGATACTTAAAAACGATTTTTATGTTCTTTCTTTGCACAGGGGACTCTGTACCTTTGCCCTGACGGCAGTAGCTGAAAGTGGTGATTTAAGGGATAGCTGTGATCATCGAAGATTTTTGCCACTTTAGTGTTGGACTGCTTTGCCGTGGTGAAAGGACAGTGGGTTCTGTAATGCACGCTGAAATTGTGCTGCTCAGCTTGACCACTTTGGAAAGCTTCATCAAAAGCAACGTACACCATCTTGGACAGTACAAACTGAATTTTATCTGGTTGTAAACCCTAAAAAAAAATGAAATATATGAATATAATATATGAAAAATACAAAAGTGGACAAAGGGAAATGTAATAAGAGATCCTGACCTTTCAGAGGAGAAAAGAAACAGCTAACCACACTGTGTTTTCTATGCACATACATTCAAAATCACATGCCAATAATTTTAACATGTACAATTCAAAGAGATATGTTATTCTAAAAGGTATACCACATGCCAAAAACAGTGTATAAATCACCAAGTCTTGTCAAACATACAGACCCTAGAGTTAGGACTTGCATAGATGTACACAAGCAACTGACAATGAATATTTCAGTGAAGGTGAATTTTGAATTTTATCTTTGTAAACCTTAAGTAAATGAAATATATGAATATAATATATGAAAAATACAAAACTGGACAAAGGGAAATGTAATAAGAGATCCTGACCTTTCAGAGGAGAAGAGAAACAGCTACCCACACTGTTTTCTATGCACGTACATTGTACATCACATGCCAGTTTTCTCATGCCAATAATTTTAACATGCACAATTAAAGGGATGTGTTATTCTAAAGGTTTACCACATGCCATCAACAGTGTGTAAGTCTTTTCAAACACACAGACCCTAGAGTTAGGACTTGCATGGATGTACACAAGCAACTGACAGTGAATGTTTCAGTGAAGGTGTAATATTTCACATTAGTTATTCAACAGAACTTAAAAGCTTTCATCTAAAAAACCAATCCCTGAACAGTTGACAGTCACCTTCATCATCTCTCCCTAAGGAGCAGCTCCACATTCTCGTCAGGTCTTCGTCTCAGTTGTCTGGGCTAGGAGCTGAAGGGTGGTCTCTTGCCACAACACCACAGACCACATGATGTAATATCAAACCTTAAAGTGAGCTCTCCTATTATCTTATGTTGTTTCAAGTTAGCTAGCTAGCTAACATGAGCTAGCACGGTAATGATGAATGAATGGTGATGCATTCAATGACCACCACACGGTTTACTCCAGCAACAGCGTGAAGTTGACCTCTGAGTAAGTTTGGTAGCAATCATTTAACATTAATGAAAACACAATACTTCCCTCTGTGGTTAGCTATGTTACTGCTCATTAGCAACACTAGCACTCATACACGCTACTGTAAAGACAAGGATGATACACATCCAGTGAAACATGTCCCGTTAATTAGATATTGCTCCCCACAGCTCGGCTATTGGCTCAAAGCAGTGAGCTGAGGATGAACGGCGAATAGGAGCGAGCCGTCCAGACCACCGTAGTCCCTAGCGACGGCTGTCAGTGCCGTCCACGACACATCATGTCCTCGTTATAGTGTTACCTGCAGCTGTTGATACTCCTCGTCAATCTCCTCCGACTCCGTCTGAAACTTCGGTTTGGACATTGTGGGACAGTAGCTGATGTCGGGAAGCTTTCTCCGTGTCTCCTCTCCGGTGTCTCCTCAAACACTCACCGTACACTCAGAAAGCGTTTTAACCGGGCTGCAGGGCGCATGCTCACATCGTTAAACACTATCCGGAGCACAGCAGCCAATCAGCTGCTCTGGTTGAAGGTAAGACCTGCCCTCCTCGGTCTCTGATTGGACCAGAGCAGCCAATCATCTGCTCTGGTTGAAGGTATGACCCGCCCTCCTCTGTCTCTGATTGGCTAGTACTCGTTGCCTGGTTGGTTAAAGGTTTAGGGAGGAGGAGTGTGATTGGTTGATGGTAGAAGCATAGTAGCCGACCATGTAAGCCGACGGCCAGTTAGCACGTACGTTCTGCGCATGCGTGGAATTAAAGAAACCTGAATTTTTTAATTTTTATTATTATTATTTTTTTTATTGAAGATAATCATTTACAAACTTTTTTTTAAACTTTTTTTTTATTGAGAAATTTACATTACAATATAGCATCGTACATAACAGCCCACAACTACAAGGGAACAGACAAGCCTGGAAATTGGCATACAGTGCATAAGAGTGTGGATGAAGAGAGAAAAACAAAACAACAAAACAAAAAAAAGTAAGGGAATGTGTGAATAGTGCTAATAGTGCTATAGGGATTCTCTGTAAGGTTAAGGTCATCAACTAACATTGAAGCTTCATAGCATTAGTTTTCTTCATATGTTTCAGAGATGAAAAGTAAAGACACAGCTCCTTATGAAAAACATAGACATTTGGTCTTGATTTCAGGAATCTATTTTTATGTATAAAAAACTTTTAATTCATTTACAAACATTAAGGCATTGTAATCTAAACTCAATGCTTCTAACATACAAGGCACAATTGGATAAGAAAGATAACGTAAATTATAAAAAAAATATATATATAATAACAAAAATAAAAGAGGGTAGAAAACAAAAAAAATAAATGCATAAATAAATAAATAAATAATAATAAGACTGCACTGTTCCATAGTAGCTCTAGGGGTCATCATCATATATGTTCAGTTCTTCATAAACTCTGAGGAGAGACGTTGCATGTTGTCCATTCATTAGTCTTAAAGCACTGAGATTATTGTCCACAAGGTCCCTTTTGAAAACGGAAAACAGGGGTTTCATTTTCCTCCATTTGGATGCATGGATGAAAAAATTTGCCAGCAGTATCAGATTGTTCAATATCAAGTCACTCTTAATGTCCTTCATGTTAATACCAAACACAATATTCTCTCTTGTGAGAGGAGCAAGTAGTTGGATTCTGGTTGACAGCCAGTCCCGCAAATCCTCCCAGAATGCTGCAGAATATATACAGTGGAAAAACAGATGATCAGTAGTTTCAATCTCAGTCTCACAAAAGTTGCAGTTATTGTGATCAACAAGACCGATATACAACTAATACATTCATGATAAACAAGCTGTTGTCATGATGCAATACATTAAATAAAGCGGCGTTTGACGACCATTTTCACTCCACTCTCACTCACCATTTAGCTTCATTCCAGATGGCTATGTCGTTGTGAAAATATCCGACTATTGGAATGATCAAATATGGGGAAAAAGGAGGAGAGACGTTACTTGTTGGCTTGCTTTCCTCACTTCTGGTTCTCTTCTTGTGCACTGGTTCGTTTAGGTCAGGGGTCAGCAACCTAAAAATCGGAGATTTCGAGAATAAAGTCATATTACGAGAATAAAGTCATAGGTTTATGTGAAGAAATACGTAATATTATGAAAATAAAGTCAAAAGTTTACGAGAAAAAGGTCGTAATATTATGAGAATGAAGTCATAATATTATAAAGTAGGAATTTTACGTGTTATTTTCTTTTTTTCTCGTAAAGTTATGACTTATATATAATACCGAAACTATCAGAAAGTGGGATGAATTCAACAATGCTAGACTTAACTCTATTTCATCTGTATTATCTGGTCTTGTTGCTAATTTAAATGTCCCTGCTGCTGGGGCAAATGCCACTGTGTCTGCCTGTGATGATAATCATGATTTGATCAGTGCTACTGCCGGCGTATCTGACCTGTAGGCAACACATACAGAACAACACAATGCATAAGCATTTGCCACAGGAGCCATGGGTTTGTTTGATACTTAAGTTTACACCATATACACATACCACACACCAACTGACTTTTTATCTGAATCAACATCAACAGATATGTGTTTTTGATCTTTTACGGGTACTGTAATAAAGACACATATGCCACACAACTGACTTTTTAAAAATCTGAATCGGCATCAACAAGGGGGGTCTTGTGTTTGTTTTTGAAGCAAATGCTACCAACTACATCAGACACACTGGTCATTACCATAATTAACAACAGTTGAGCTGCCCTAGGGCACCAGGTCACCAGGGTCACCTGGGGGGTGGGTGGACGCGCAACCATACCTTTGTATTACTACTCATATACTGTATCATTTTTACACATTTTATTTGGCTTCTGTAATGTAAATGATTTTTGATCTATGTTGGTATTTTTCCCCCTGATCACAAGGTCAAGCTAGAAGAACAAATTTCAAAAGCAAAATGTCTTGTTCAATATTGTATGTTGTGTGATTTAAATAAATATCTTAGATTCAATTTCCATTTTGGGTTTTCTTTCGTTTTTTTACGGTGATATAACTATTTATGCATTTATGTGTCATCACAGTAGCGTATACTGTATATTCTGATAGCCCAGTTTGTCCTGAAAAAAAGAGGTGTTAATAACATAATTATGCATTAATATACAAAAGGAGACCGAAAATAGAAAAAATGGCTTAGACCTCAGAGGGTTTGTCTTAGTATGGAGTCAGTCTTGCCTGAGATATAAATAAAGGTATGGAAGTAGGAATGGAGTTTGTATCTAAATTTTTTATTTTTATTTATTTATACTTCTTATATTATAAACTGTAACAAATTACATAGACAATGAATGGAGAGTATGGAAATGAGAATAACTTAAAACAATTTAAAAAATGTAAATGTGTATAAATCTATTATAGTGGAGCTTTGAGTGTCTAGTTGAACATTGGAAAAAGAGAAACATTTTGAGATCTTGAGCTCCATAGGGTTTAATGGAATTAAAATTTGTATCCTTTTTTTTTTATCTCTAAATGTATAAAAGCACTAAAAACAGTTTATTTTGCATACTTTGTTAAAAAAAAAGCATTTTACTCCCCACTTTACACATTTTTGTTTACAGCACCACCTTTATTGTTATTGTACAAAGTTTTTGAATCAATGCGATGGCCTGAACTGCAACATACCATCATATAAAGTAAAAGTAACTTACTTTTAAAAAAGGTGTCTGTGTGAAATTTCCGCCTATGACAACTTTGTATTTAAACGCCTCTAGGCTCTAGTTTTATAATAAATACATATTTCAAGAACAAGCTGAAGGCCTACAGTCATAAATGCACACATGGCTGACATCATAAAACACATTTCAATGCTCAGTAAACTGTTAGTAATGAGACATAGTTTATCACATTTCTGAATGCAGTATTGTAGTTAATCCTGCAGAGAGACCGCAGGGCACAATCATCAATCATTTAGTAACAGTTCAACATTTTACAGTACTTTATTCACAGTTTGTATTTTATATTTATTCTTCACTGGACATCATCTAAACATCATTTAAATGTCATTTTGGGGGTAAAAAGTGAGTGGTAAAAACATGAATCCAGTGTTTCATGATTTCGACTTAAAACGTGGCGTTAAAGTCCAGAGATGAAGCTTCCCAGCAAAACGATTTGAAGCAGCCGCAGTGACACGGCTGACCCGAGGGGACGACTGGCCGTCCCCGTGAGGAGTTTGGCATCTTTGGACACGGAGACGATGCGACTGAAGGTGGGGTGGATGTGTCTGAAGTTGTTCTGCAGAGGTGTCACCTGCTCGGCATCCTCCTCTGTGGAGAAGATCTGTGAGGTGAACTGAGCCAGCTGAAGAGGAAAAATATCAAAATCATGACTATTTACAGCACTCAGGAAATATGTTTTGACATGTTGACATATGTTAGACGTAAGAGACCTACTTGGGACCACGAGATGTAGACGGGGACTTCACACAGAGTCCATACGACCGCTTGAGAACACGGAGGGGTGGTGAGGCTGCCGTAATAGCGGTAATACTGACTCATGTTGTGCTTTGGCAGGAGGCTCATCAGCGGGAATGGCTTGATTTTAGTAGTTTGGCCTTTGGGAGGATGCACAGCCGTGATGAGAACAAGAGTTACAAACAACACAAACAACAGGCAGGAGTGAATTTTCTTTGAGTGTGACCTCTAACCTTTGTACGCGACAGAGGACAGCTTTTGTGATATGAGTCCAAAGTGCACATTGTCTGCATATACAACCTGCAAGAAAGCATAAAATCAGGATGTATTCGTATGCTCGAATATGCATAACAAATCTATTTAAACTGACATCAATTTTTTATTACACCTGCTCAGAAGTCTCATCATTCAGACTCTACTCAGGAACTGTGGCTCCCAGGTAGCTATAACCACTATCACCTGTTTTGGGCCTGTCCAAAAGTAAATTCTTTTTTCTTTTTGATGTTATTTATGAAATATTTGTAATGGAAAGAATTACTTTCTCAATGAGGCTTCAGGAAACAAAATTTGAGGACATTTGGAAGGCCCTTCTTTTGTTTAATTTTAATTTCTTTTCTAAATGTAATTTTTTGGATCTTATTTCACATGAAAAGCACCCCATGCTCTAGCTGTGTGTTCAATAATTTCATTGTAAAAAAGTGGAAAAGTTGGTTCACTTCATATTTGTATATAATTAAGTATGTTTATGTAAATGTCAGAGCAAAACCAAATAAAGGAAAAAGAAAATTAAAAAAAAGAAAGAAAAGTGAACACCAAAAAAAATAAAAAATAAACTAACATCAATGAAGAATCCAAGAACAGCGAGTCCTGTCGGGTCTTTCAAGGCCGCTGTCAGATTGGGATGGATGGACTTCATGTTGACAATGTGCATCTGGAAATAAATAACACAAAGCCACAGACATTAAGTGACGGCTGCACTGCTCTGGCCGGCTGCAACAGTTGCTTGGTGACGGTGTAGAGCTCGTCTACTGACCGTACTGTACCTCCATCGGGTATCTGCGTCCGTCCACAGTGTGCTCTGATCCGTTACTGGCAAGGCCTCCCCAGTGGAAGTGCAGCTGGATGGTGTGGTACACATCTGGAAGACCTCCACCGCTCACCGACATGCCACCGCCAACCTGCAGCACGACTGAGAGCAACCGGAAATGTGTAATCACCCACACAGTGACAGTATAGACATCCATGAGAGTAACTGTACTGTACTTACCAGAGTGTCCGTCATTTAGCAGCGTCCAGTGGCCCGTTTGGATCACGTCGAAGCCCTCCAGGTGTAAAGATCCCAGAGACTCGTTTCTGGTCATCTGGAGGTGGTCAAGATTGATGGGAGAGTGATGCTCTTCAAGTAGAGGGTGACAAGACGGGAACAGGTCTCCCCATGCGTAAGGATCTGAGGATGGCGAGGAAACCACATAAGAACCAAATACACCAAGAAAGACGTGTTATCTACGTTCTCCAAGATTGACTTCTAGATGATTTATTGTGACATGAAAGGAGAAAAAATGTTAATGTGAAAGTTCATTCTAGACCTCAGAAACGGTACAAGATGTTGTCGACCAAAACACTTCACCAAAAGGGTCCATTTTTGCAGCTCGTTCTGGAGCTTTTGATCAAATCACATGGTCTTCCTCAGCAGATGGAGTTTTCTCAGTCGTTGTCGAATTACTTTACGACTTTTTAAGGACTTCTCGTCCATGTTGGCTTAAACACAGAGTTAATTTTTGAGCTTGGAAACTGACAAAACAATCTCACCGCAAGGTCCATTTAGTAGCTGTTCCAGAGCTTTCAATTAATCATAACATGCCCTCTTCACGTTGCCAAGTTGTCATGAAATTGTGCAGCAGTTTCCAAGGTGAAGAGTGGGCAAACTCACTGCTGAGGAAGATTGCACGATACGATCAAAAGCTTGAGAACGGCTAATAGATGGATCTTGTGGTGATTTAAAAAAAAATAAATAAAAAAAAATTCGGACTTTTCTCTAATCTTTGCTTTTTTTCTTGTGAAATACTCGACAGTTTAACCTCTTAAGGCCTCCAAACAAAACAAAAACAAAACAAAATTATTCAAATGACACAAATTTTAACACACTTTAACACACTTTTTGAGGCTGATGTTTAGAGGAGAAAATTTGCTAGAGGACACTGCTTCATTTTGGTCACCAGCAACACAGTATAAAAATAATGATATAAACAGAACGTTAATTGTATAAAATGATGGGTTTATTTCAGTTGAAATTAAATGATTCACCAACAAGTGGGTGCCAATATATTATGAGGATCCCTCACAATTTAATAAGAGATCATATTCTTTAAGTTGTCGTCTGTGTATTGAAATATAATAAGTAGTCCATAGCTTACTTACCACAATGTGGCTCATCGTAACAGTAGTCCTCTGGAATATAAAGAAAAACAAAAATGTTAGCACGCATAACTTTTCTTCTTTTTGTTTAATTATCTTGAATTTAGAATATTATATAGTCGTTGCCATCTGAAACTCAAGCACCTGATTTAACGTGTGAAACAACAATGATGAGGAGAGCAGCAGTCCAAACCATCGTAGGATCCCGCAGCCCGATGACTCCAGACAGGTGTCGAGGTATCTGAGGTAGACTGAAGATCAGCACGGGGACGTCCCTGCTTTTAAATAGGAGCGTAGGTGGAAGCTGAGTTTTATTTTCTCCTGGTCTGATCAGGGAAGCGTGTCATTACCAGTCTTAGTGGTCTTTTTCTGATCAACAGGCTCATTGATGCAGCACAGCTTCACCCCCTCCTCACCCCTCCCACTGCTGCCAGCATAGATGCCCAGTGACCAGTAACAAGGCCTATTCATCTCATGGGAAAGTCAGTGGACGTGCAGCACGCTCAATTAGATGGGGACAGAATATATATATGGTTTCATATAAAAGGAGGGTGTAAAAAAATGTACCACTAGTCTCAAAAGTTAAAAAAAATAATGTGGAAAAACATTAAAATTGTAAAAGAAAAAAAAAAATCCTTCCCATCACTTCACCATGTAATCCACCTGCAATAATTGTACTTGATATTGAATTATGTAGCACACAACATTGTGCTTAAATTGCCAGTTATCATCAACTTGACATGTGTGCAATAGGTTTTTTAAGAGATGTTACAATTCAATCCTGATTGTGTTGCCTGAACAGCGTTAAGTCTCTTCCATCCAGGAATAGATTATGTCATTCTGTCACTACTTGGCCCGTGTGAACAAAGCCTCTTTTCTTCAGCCACAACGCTCTCCAAGCAGGGTATCGCTATCTCTGCTGCCTTATGACTCACTGGGAGGTGCGCTATATCCGCTTTCTTTAAATTATTTGAATCTTTTGATTGCCGTGGATTGGATTTAACCAACTGTTGAAGGGGGGGGGGATTTCCCTGCATCCCACTTTAATCCTCTTTGACATTTTGCTCACTGCAGACAAGGGATGACTTTCCTGCAGGACTCACATGGCAGCTAAATGTCGTGACTGACGAGGTTCAACGTAGACTTCAGTACGATGCTGTGTTCATACCCACTGACGCATGGAGTCGTCCTTCATGGTGCAATTTATTTGGCATTTTGATTAGATGTACATCTACCTCAGAAAAAACACAAGCCCCCACCCACCCTGCAGATGAAGCATTTTTTTTTTTTAAAGTTAAAGGCTATGAAATAAAAGACAATGAAATGTAGCATTTGTTGTATTATACATAAAACATTTCAAATCCAATAAAATTAGTTGTCACACCACCATAGTCTAGCACAGGAACTACAGTGTAAATGCTGCAGCTGTTCGGGTCGCGGGCAGGTTTTTTGATGCATACGGAGATGTTAAACTATATAGTCTTTTTGAACCTATTTTGTACAGACAGACTGTTGAGCTAAAATGTTTCCATGAAAAGAAAAATCTCTCAGCATGCCAAAAGATAAAAAAACATGCACTGCAGCTCTAAAAAGCAGGTTGAAAAATAAAATCAAACTTGATGAAAAAATTAAATCTAAACCAGAACACCATCTCCTATACACACACACATGCAGACGCTACTGTTTTTCACAATTTATAAGATTTTGTTCGTTGGATAATCCGCTGTGGATTGTCAATGCCAAAAGAAAATAAGAAAAATGGGGAAAATAAGCTTCAGCATAAAATAATAATGTTCTATACATATAGTACATTCAAACATGAGATGCATTCAGACGCACATTTACAGCTGGTTTTCTTGAGGCAGATCAAAATAGCGGTTTGAATGCTGGTGAATGTGGGTCGACTCTGATCTAACTTTCTTCTGTTAAATTCATCCTTGAGTGAATCAAACGATTGTCGTCATAAAAGGGGTCTAACAAGTTCCAAATATACAAGTTTACACTTTTCTTTTTATTACAATTTTTTTTTTTTTGCACTGCGATCCCACTGAGAAACAAGGACGGTAACAGATCCATCGACACCAAACAGAAAAAGACTCACAGCTACAATCTGTGATCTTCATCATCAGTAGCTGAAAACAACCTCAATAACTGAGATGCATCGCGTGGAGAACCCACACGTACAAACACATCAGGAAATGGAGGGGGCAGCATCCAAAATGTGACAATAAATTTCTTTGCCAAACAAAAAAAAACAAAAAAACCCTGATTAAATCGAGGGATGAGCGTGCAAAACATTGAGCTTTGAAATCACTAAACATGGTTCAGTTAGCAAATACACAACTATGCTGCGAAAGAGTTGATGATAAAGTAACGACAATGGGACCGTCTGCGTGATTAAACCACTTCATGATGGGAACAGTTATCTTAAATAAATTGATTTTCTCAAATTTAATGACGGGGGGACATCATCCCTAATCTTCACACGTACACTTGAAAAGCTTCATCGCTTCCGCTCGCTGATCGGGGGGGGGGAAGGGGTTCAGACTGCATCTATCCCATAATAAAACAATCAAGATTATAGCCTGCAGTCATAAATTATCATCAAAAAGAACAATAACAAACTCAGATATTTATCAGTACCACAACATTCCTCGATACACAATGCCTTGTGTCAGCATTACCTAATAAAAACCCCTATAGCAGGAAACTAACCGTACTTTCTTGCAAGGTTAAACCTCTTAATTACAAAACGTTTTTGCTGCAAATATGCGCTATAAACCTGGAAGACAGCGTCATGTATCAGACTATTAAGAAAGTGAGGGGACAGCAGATTCTTATGAGCGAGTAGAAATCGAGATCCGGGACATGCCGCGACAGACGGGGCTGATGAGAACATTATTGTAGCCTTGAGACCGACAGATCGACAACAGATACGTCCGTTTGAACAACAGTTAAGATGCAAAACAAAAACGCACAAGGAACAATAGCTGGCTTCACTGTCCGTCTGGCATTCTTAACTTTGTGCTGGAGTGTGACACACACAAGTATAACGAATTTGACCGGGCGCTGACCTGAAGGGGTATTTACATCACGGCTTCTCGACCAATCAGGCCAACTCTGAGATGTTTCAAAAGCTTTGCTCAGTCGACGCTAAAAGAAAAAGTGCAGCCTCAATGTAGTGTTTTTTTTATTTTCTCTGTACCGAAACAGTCCTCTCTGCTCCCTCAGATGCCAGTGTTTTAAAAAAAACAACACTCCCAACTGCAGAAGAGTCTTCAGAAAGACGGCGTTCCTCGCTCCTCAAACAAACGGTTGCTGCTTCTTATACGTGTGTACAAACTTGAACTCTCCTCCCTGCAGTCAGCATTTTTGATAAATGACACCACGGTCTGCTGCGTCCTCTCCCGTTGCAGAACGCACTCATGACCTTCCTCAACCAGCAGGTAATGTCCGGATGTAGCTCCCTGCACAGTCCTATACCACGGTGCTGAGGGAGGAGACGCAGTCCGCGGGCATGGAGGCGGGGGTGTGGCCATCTGTCGGGGTGTCTGGCCCCACCAGGAGGGTGCTGCTATCTATGGAGTCCTCTCTCTCCTGAGAGGACGGCGCCGAGTCTGGCGCGGGAACAGGAGCGTTGGGAATATCGGACTGGAGCCCGTCTACCATGGTGTTCATCTGGCTCGGCACCAAGGAAACCCCGCTGTGTCCTGCAGGTGACGACGAAGAGAGGGAATGAAAACGAGATCCCGTACTTGATGAGATACATGAATAACAGGATCTGCGCCTACCGAGGTCCACGTAGAGGAGGCTGTCTGGGTTGATGGAGGCTTCGTACGGAGGAGGGGGGTCGTCGGGGTGCTGGATGTCTGGGTACTTGTAGGCTGCGTACGGCGGAGGAGGCTCTTGGAAATGGAAAGCGCCTCCCTCTCCATCATCAGACAGATGCAGGGGAGTGAGGCCGGTGCCAAAGGCATCCGGGCCGTAGTCGAAGCCTGGGACTCGTCTTCCAAGGTTAAAGTGGTGCACTGAGCGCATCAAAACAGACAGACACAGAAATAACCGCACTTAATATTCATCCACAAAATCAGCCTTTTAAAAGAAGACTTCATTTACAGCACAAATTCAATTAACAAGTAAAAGGTGAGGGTTTTATGTGACTGAAGTATTATAGAAATTTGTTTTACATGATCAAATAAGCAATGACTGTTTACAAAGAGCACGGTGCAATGAGTGTCGGTCACTATAGTTCACCAAAAACAAAACTTCTTTGAGGAATGCCAATTTTCAACCGAGGCTTTGTGCATCACAGCTAGGGCTGGAACTGAATATTTGACTATTCGGTTATTCGTTCATTTGGGCAGGTAATCGATTTTCAATTTTAGTGTTTGGATATTCCTGAGTCATGTCGTGCAGCCGAGCCAAGAGCCCTCGTCGCCACTGCTTATGTCGGAGCGAAACCCTTGCGAGGCTTGGACCGAAAAGGCTGAGAGGAAGCCTCCGCAGGCTGCATCACGGACGGGCTTGAAGCCGGGCACTGCCGGGACAGGAGATGCGTAATGCGTGGAGAATATCATCCTGAAAACGCCGCCGTTTAGGGGGGGAGGGCCTGCTAATGTGACTTCGAGGTACGTCTACACTCGCACACACAGAGGGATGAGGAGAGGAGACGCTTAGCGCGGCCACAGCAGCCTCAAAACGGCGCTGTTCAAGGGGAGAGGGCCTAGAAGACGCTGAGGGCGGATAGCGTGTGTGGGAGAAGCCTCTGATCTGAATATTCGCCTTTAATTACAACCGAAGCTCCGGAGCCCAAAAAATGGTATTCAGGACAGCCCTTAATAAAAACTCATACGTTACATCTAATTTAACCGACACTAATTTAGATGACAAGGCCTTAAATTACACAACCAAATTATTATTATTTAGAGAGTGGTGTGCTTGATGCTCACAGTTTCCTCCAATCAGAGTTTCGATGCGTTCGCGTCTCCGCTGGCGGAGTCTGTGCACCATGAAGAGCAGCAGAGAGAGGATGAGGAAGGACGAGATGCAGCTGACGATCAGTCTCATCCCGCTGGCCATCGAGTCAAACAGGCTGTTTCCATCTGAGGGAAAAAAGAGGAAAACTGACAAAACAAACAGTACCACACGCTGCACGCTCATTGGTGCTCCAGAGTATGAGAAATTCACACATTTCTCTCGCCTGCATCACAGTAGATGCCAACTCTACATTTTAAAAACAGGCTAAATTGAATCCGCTATTCTTTTTTAACTGAATTTAACAAATATTATAAAAGATAATATGTTGGATATCTCTTGCACACAGTGTAAAAAATATCCTGTGACTGAAAGAGGTTGCAATAAATCAAATACTGTAGATTTGTGAGGAACTCCAACTTTCCAAGAAAGAATACTATGCATTTCTATGCAGCAGCTAACACTGCTACAGTGATGTGGTAGTACCTGGGTCCAGGCAGGTGAACTTGCAGCACTCTTTGGGATCCTTGCGGAAGTGTTGGCAGCCCTGCGGACGCTCACACAACGCAGCCACGCACATCTCAGGCTCGCCGTCATGACACGTGCAGCTCAGACACGGGTCGTCCCCCTTGGGGGTGAAGTAGTAGCCCTCGTTTACAACGTTGTCTTTTATATCGACACACGTCTGCCCTGTTGGGGAAAAAATTTAACATCAAGACATAGTCCAAAATAAACAAAACTCATAGCCGTCTCCACATTTCTGATGGACAATGAGCACATACTCCTCTTGCAAAGAAAGGGGAACTTCTTGTAGCAGTTCTCGGCGTGCCAGCTGTGCAGGCCTCGTTCATTCATGCTTTTGATCTGAAAGCGCTGCAGCTGTGCACAGAAGACGTTGTCCTGGGTGGGAGACGTCTCCTCAAAATTGGCCAGACCCTCAGGTGGCAGGAACACCTGCATCGACCCTGTTGAGGAAAAGAAAAAAAGAAAACATTTTTAATCATTACAACAATAAAGTTACAGAACAGGAGTATTTTTTTTTTTTAAAAGAGCAGACATACCTTTGTATGCGACCTCCCAGCGGCCCTCCAGGGAGTGGTTCTGATTGGTGATCACATACTGGTAGCCCACCCAGAACCTGGAAAACAAAAAGGTTAATTACTGCAATTTAGGGGCTGCAGCTAACGATTATTTTCACTTTTGATTAATCTGTCGATTGTTTTCTCAATTAATTGATTAGCTTTAGTCTATAAAATGTCAGAAAAAGGTGAAAATGTCGATCAGTGTTTCCCAAAGCCCAAGATGATGTCCTCAAATGTCTTTGTTTTGTCCACAACTCAAAAATTACTGTTATAGAGGAGTAAAGAAACCAGAAAGAAGCTGGAATCAGAGAATTTTTAATTTTTCAAACCGATTTTCAAAATAGTTGGTGATTTATTTTTTAGTTGACGACTAATCGATTAATCATTGCAGCTCTACTATAACATTTTAATTTAAAGTGTCAAATGGTCCATTTCAGGGTTTATGCATAAGTCAGTATTGAGCACCTTAAACTGCCACTATTGGCCACTAGATGGCCTGCAACCAATGACAGAGCACTATCACTCCCCCACCTCTGCTGGAACACACTGATACACTTGACTGTATGTTTATACAGAATACTTATTTCACAAAAACCAAAAAGATCAACAAGGGCAAAGTTTAATGAGTTAGAAAAGTTGACTTGCAACTTAAAAAGGGACTGTTTGTAAGAATCAGAAATGCTTATTAACAGCGACACCTGTGGCCGTTAAGTCAGCGTCAGGCTCCCGCTTGCTCGCTCTAAATAGACATGAACAAGCAACGCTCAAAACAGTGAGGCGACACACGTCAGCTAAAACCACAATATCACTCTATATTTCACGTGCCTGGCAGTAATGTTAGCTGACCAGACGGAGGTCTCTCCTTTTCCTTCCTAAACTAACTCTTCTGCAGTGTGTAGTGTGCACGCATGCACGTGAGGTGGAGCGGGCTGAGTGAAGGCAGGCAGGCAGAGGAGCATAGGAGCAGAGACTCCGGTCCTGGAGACCAAGCTATGGTCTCCCCCGCGTACTCAGACCGCGGCCAAAACTGTTTTGCAAGACGGGCTTCACTAGATATAACTTTGCGGTTTTGGTGCTTCAGTGTAGTTTGTGTTGGACTCTTGTCTGAACAGTGTAGCCACACATACGCAAGCATGCATGGGACACCGACCCGGGTGATTTATACGTGTAAGAAGTTACAAACAGTCCCTTTAAAGGTTTTGATCTCTAGAGACTGAGTTGAGTTGCTGCCCAGGATGTAACTTGTTTTTTTTGTAAAGAAACAGGTCCATTTTATTATTATATTTTTATGCCATTACCATTATTAATTATTATTTTATTGTATTTTTTTTTCTGTACCCAGGTCTCACTTTTAAATGTGATCTCGATCTCAATGTGACTTCCTGATTAAATAAAGTATATATATAAGTTTGTAGCGCTCCCTTTTCTGTAAATGAATGAAAGCATGCATGTTCAGCCAGTTATTTTCTACGTAAATAAAGGCCACATCAAAAGGCAAAGAAAGAGGAGCGTGCAGAAGCTGGACCGAGCCGTTTGTCTGTAGGTATTTGTTTTTGTACAGAAACTATATAGGAACTTACGTTAAGCTATTAACTGGTAAATGACTGTAGAAACTCACACAATTCTGATCAAACAGCAATAATATCCGTTAAGTGAAGCTCTCTATAACAACCTACAATCAAAGGCTTAGACTGACGCTACATTTTTCAAAGAAAACACAGTGAAGTAAAAACTCACTTGCACTGGTCTCTGCGCTCACAGACTTTGTCGTCGAAATCAACCTCGATCTTCAGGATGAACTGGAGCTCCTCGTTGGTGACGAAAGTAGCCAATGAGCCGTTGACTTTCTGACAAGTATCAACCGCCTGCCAGTAGTTCTCGTTCCTCAGGTACACTTTGTAACAGCTGGCCGTCTTCTCGTAGTGGTGCCACCCACTGGGGCATTTCTCTGTGGACGGAAAAGAAACTTCAGCAATGTGGTTGATGAAAGCTGCGTACACATAATGCAGATTCAACAACTATATAAATCAACAACAATTAACCGGGGGAGTGAAGGAAGATGCTTACTGTTGAAGCGCACAGGCTGAGCCACCCCCATGACGTCTTCTACCTGCTCATATCCGTTGCCAAAACGAAACCTCTCCTCCTTTATAGCTGCAAAAAGAATGACTCAAGGTCAACAAGTGTGGACAGGTTTTTTTCCTTGTGTTATAAAAGAGGAACTCTGGATCATTTCTTTTCAGTGGACATATTGGTTTATGTTGTGCAACCTGTTAAAAGCCTGTGATTTAACGAAGCAGGCATTTCATTTATCTGACATCCTGATAGATAAACCGATAAACTGTCAGTGCTGATCGCTTCTGCACCAGCTCTCTCTGGTAAATCCATATATTTATAAATGTCTACAGACTGTATTAGAGTAATGCTGGTATTCCTCTAGTAGGTACACTTCTCGTGGTCTTGCTTATTATTTACTTTACGTGCTTCAGATCAACATGTCTTCTTTATTTTCTTCCAGGTTCATTACTTGTGACAATTTAGAATTTTTTTTTGTCTTAACAACCATCTACAACTCACAAGATATCAAGGAAGTTGAAACAGATTTGAAGAACATAAAAGCAGAACCAACGCCTTCCTTTATTAGCCTTAAAGCAGTACAGATTGTATCCTCTTGTGTGTATCATTAGGAGTAAAATCCCAGCATAGTACATACAGCACAATCCAGGCATTTTCTCTAAGGAGACTGAGATTTGATTGACGTCAGGATGGATCTCCAGACATTGTAACTAGCCCTCTGTTTTAAGCAATAAAATGCGTTAAGGAAGGAGTCTTATTAGAAATGAAAATACTAGCCACTTCTCTAGTTTGTCTTAGATCACAGTACTGAATACTCAGAAATCAACAGGAAGAACAGCTGCACATAAAAAAGGGAAACGTAGACCGACATTGCAACATTTTTTCAGTGAAATAAAAATAGTGTGCTGAAAACTAACTGACTGGTTATCATTTACAGGGGATTTTTCCAGTTAACAATGTAGGCCGATTAACTAAAATAAACTCAAGTGTTTCCTTGATTCAGTGAAATGATAACCGTTGACAGGACAGACAAAAAGCAGGAATTACAGGTTGTAACTAGAAGTACTGCATCGCAGTTGTATGCCTCCGCCAGCCAGTCAAGTTGCACTTTACATCCAAGTCTGTACAAAATATCGTCACTTCATCTTTTTATCCTATCAGACATTTGTGTGAAATTGTCATTATTATCATATGAATTCTTGAGTTATGGCCAGAAATGTGATCTGTGAGGTCACAGCGACCTTTGACCACCAAAATCTAATCAGTTCATCCTTGAGGCCAAGTGGATGTTAGTGCCAGATGTAATACCACTCCCTCCAGGCGTTCCTGAGATTTCGCTTTCACAAGAATGGGACGGATGGTAAGGTCACGTTGACCTTTAACCACCAAAATTGAATCGGTTCACCCGAGTCCAGGTGGACATATGTGCCAAATTTGAAGACATTTTCCTCCAAGCGTTCCTGAGATATCGTGTTCACAAGAATATTACGGATGGACAGACAAACCGTAATGCCTTCAGACACGACCATTGCCGGCACAGAGGCAATAAAAAACAAAAATACTGTAGCAGGAGTTGCTTTGAATTATTGAGAAGAAAGAACAACTCCCAAACTAAGACATAAACTGAAGTGAAAACATAACTGTTGAAATTTTGATAATCTATAAAAACAAAAGCTTATAATTTCTTTAACATTATTGTAGTTCTTTCTATTTTCCTTTTCTTTCTCCATCTTTAGACATTACTATTAATGCAACTGGTCTTTTGTTTGCAGCCTGGCTTGCTTTTGTACAGTCTGCAATGTGATTGTTGCCAACTGGATATTCACACAATGCCATTTCCTATTTAACCTGCCTTGAAGTTATAAGGTTGAACAGCTTCTCCCTGGTATTTGTCTAGCTGGAATTAGTGTGAGGGATTGCTCCACCTCGCCGTGTTATTCAACAAAAGAGCTAATCCCAAACAAGAACATTGATTTCCATGCGCGCTGTTGATTTAGCAGACAATAAGCCCTCGCGGAGGCATGTGTGAGCATTGTTTGGGTTTTTCTTGCCTTCCTCTATGAAGCTGCAGCTACTCAGAGTCAGCGCACAGGGAAGGATGTTCAGCTTGCAAGCGTTTTCAATTGATAAAAATCAGTAGATTTGCTCCTGAACATACAGAACATACTGTACTGTATGTGTATTTGTGTTAAGGACCTTAAGTACAAACAATTTTTTCTTTTATTGCCTGCTCAATAAGTATACAGTGTTGTTGTCAGGCCTACAGCGTTAACTCTAGAGCATGCATGTAACACTGCTGTATGGAGGTCACATGCTGGACTCAATCCTCAATAATTCCTATTATACGGTCAGAGATCTGGGGATAAGGTCTCTCCGGATTTAAGAGGGAGAAACAATAGGATTTCGGTCAAAAGGCTTAGTTAGCACTGCAACATCGATGCAGCGTTGAAGAGATCAACGAGCAGTAAACAAAAACAGAGACACATGTGCAGCCACTCAGAGTTCAACTCTGCCTTCCCCTGCCATCAATCCTGAGCTGCTAGTTCTGAGTTTTGATTCCCTGTGGTGGATTAGGAGGACTTTTTGTACCTGCAGACTTAAAACCACATCTGAGCCCGTTTGCTACAGGCTACTTCTGTTCAAATGTGGTCCACATGCATCACTGAACATCTCCGGATGTCGCTTAATTAGATCCCAGTGCGTCTTTAAAGCCTCCTGGGTGCATTCACACCTGTATTTAGAGCCGTCCAGCTGTGATCGGATCGTCCATGTGTGAAAAGGTCCCGGGTGTTGCTATTCTTTCCCGAAATCAATCATGTTATGGGTGTTAGGTAACCGAGTGGGTGTAAAAGGGCTTAAGTGAGCTATACTCACGGGGACAGTCCATCTCGTCACTCTTGTCCTCACATGCTGTCCAGCCGTCACACTGCCAGGACATTGGGATACACTGCATCTTCCCACTGCGGCAGGCGAACTGCCCAGGGCTGCAGCGTTGCTCTGAAATACAACAAGAGAGTTTGTGTGTGGTCAAACCTGCATGTGACCGAGCCTTTTCCAAACAAGAGAAAAACATTTCAAGTCAGAGTCCTGAATGAGGCCAAGTGAGCTTCTAATGGCAGATGATAAAATAAGAGATCTTAGATGGTGATGGGGGGGGGAATTTGGGGGCATGAATACATAAACAGATTTTCAATGTTCTTCCTGATAGCGACTCGGTGAAAACTGAGAAAATCACAGTCAAATAGGACCGGCACTATCACTGCACCAGTGGGATGAACTTAATCAGCAGTTTACACACACTTCCTGTCAGCATGTTAGCCCACTCACCGATTCAATATACTGAGACTGCAAAGGAGGACATAAAAGATAATTGGTAGAAAGAAGAAAAAGAGATCCTGGCAAAGAAAATTCACAGCCGCTGGTAACTGAATATGTTCATATTAGTCCAGAGAAACCAAAATCAGACGACTGAAAATAAAACAATAGGACTTTTGTAAGCATGTCTTCAAGTAACAGTTCAGTTATTGAGGGCAACTGGAAAAAGGAAGCCTTAGTCTACGTTCACATTACAGGGCTTAATGCTCAATTCAGATTTTTTGCCCAGATCCGATCTTATCTTTCCGTCTTGACAGTTCACGTTGATGTTTGAAATGACCCATATCTGACGCCAGTGTGAACAGATCTCTGCCCTGAAACACCTCACATGCAACCAATAATGTCACACACATCCGACGGCCCATTGTTCCGAAAATACACACGGGAGTTGTTGGAGTCAAGTGACTGCCAGACTCTGTTAACATATTGCTCAATTTAACAGATCTGGGTTTCCTGTCACACAGATACACTCCTAAATCGTAACGTATGACTTTGTGTGACTACTAAAGAAAGACTTTTCATTTCGGCTGATATTTAACTTTAACAGCTCTTCTGTGAACTAAGTTAAGTAAACTAAAATACGATGTTACTGTTTGAAATCCCGAAAGACCGCCAGTCAGCACGACCACACAATCTCTATAACATGTTTTCATTAAATCAGAGTTCTGCTTTGTGAAACATGACGAATTTATAAGATGAACTGAGTGAAAAGTCTGTTTGATAAGTTAATTTACATTTTAAATGACTGACGAGGAAACAAATAAAGTCTTTAACTATTTCCTACTGTCGGAAGAAAACCTCCATTGACGTATTGATAAATTGAATGTAGCCGAGCTTACCGTTAAACATCTACTTCTTCTAAAACATAATTTAGGGATTTCTTGCGACTCATAAACCGGTGAACATGATTTAACATAATTCGGTATTAATTTGAGCTCCATGTAAAATGAATAATAAATGTAATGTTTCCCAGATAATGCTCGTCTGCCTTAACAACGCAGTTTACACATTTTTATAACTGCCGATTTATTAAATCTGAGTTCCACTGAGGAAAACATGACGCCGAATTTAGCAGAAGAACTCAGTAATATAAAAAAAAGTATTTTTTACCAAGTAAACATTATCAGTGTCTCCAAACTACTCTGAAAAAATCTGATCTTTGTCACGAGAGAAAAAAAACGAAAAGAAAAAAAACGAATTTGGGCCACATTTGCTTGTAATGTGAACATAGCCTTAGTCCTGCAGCAGAAATGTCCTTTTGTCTGTCAATACTCTTCAGCAACACAGTCTGTGCTAAGTGGGTCTCCACGCCATGTGAGGTTTAAGAGAGGACTCTGCCTTCCTCGTGTGATGAAAGAACTGCTCTGTCTTTATGCAGACTCAAACAGGTCCCAACAATGTTATTAATCACGAGTGAGAAAGTTCAGCCGACTGTCATGCTCTTGTTTTTAAGAAGTTAAAACATAAACTATAATAGCTACTTATTCTTCTGTTGTAAAAAAAAAAAAAAGAGAAGAGAATAAAACAATCACAGGTGTTTTCAGGCTTGTTTGAAGGGGTTTCTCATTACCATTTGAAAATATTTAAGGGTCAATAATGGTTCAAACTGAAGGAGCTGCTAATATATTGTAATAAAGAGATCAGACAGCCACTACACTAAAAGATATACTGCGTGCTTACCTGACAATAATCTTGCCAGAGCTAGCCGCGGACCTGAAACAAATAGAGACAATAGAGTGACTATTCTGTTGTCTTTTAGGAGACAATATTCATCCTGTTTGTGCTGCTCATTATATTGTATATAAGGATATCTATTACTTATACTGTCAACAGTTCTCTGGCATGTGTCAGTGCTCGGTGACTTCCCCAGTTGCCTGCCCAGTAGAGGGTACATTACACCATCTGTTCTTGGATACAGGTGGTGATGTTTACCTACAGCGGAGCAGGACCACCCACTCACCTGACAAATATGGCAACACTATTTTTACTTTGAAAAGAAGATCGGAGCTTTTTCCAGTGACTATTGTTTCATCTGTGTACCAACCAGCCCAGGTGACATTACCCCCCACAGACCAGACTCTCAGCTATGATGATCCCACAGAGCAACAATATACACTGGGCTTTAACACAGGGATTAAAACTGGCCTTTACCAGAGCTCTGCTTGCTGCACAAATCAATGATTAGCCAGAAATAAAAGAAAACTAATGTGCTTGGAAATGCACTGCAAAATTCAGATGTCCTACATAGGATTGATTTACTTTTACAAACCAGATGTAACTAAAAGTTGCCCCACTATTTCCAATCACAGTGCAGCCTCACTCAATAGCCTTATTTTCAGAAACTAGCCATTGAACTGCAGCTTCTCCCTCAGGTTTAAATACAACCCAACAGGACGATTGTTCAGACCTTCAAAAAACATGATAAATCATATTTTCAAAAACAGGAATCTCACATTTCACACAGATGTAACCTTGTTATGTTCTGCTGTCACAAAGGTCACAAACCTTGCCTTATCAGGTCAAATTGACTTCATTTTGCACAACATCCTGCTTACTGTATGACTCAGATGTAGCCAAGTGGAACAAGGTTAATAAAATATGATTGATGGAAGTATTGTTTGTAACCCTGTTTTCACTTGCATAATACATAGATCAATTATGCTGTGAGCTTCCTGTTTTTCAAAGGGTTCATAATATTGTGGTAGTTGAAGGACGGAGTGGTTAGTTTAAGAGAGCTAACGCTCCATGAGGCCGTGCTATCGTCAACTATACATGATGAGAGAAAAACTTAAAGGGTGGGTCCATTCTTTTTTTTAAGGTTTTTAAATCATTCTGTAGCTTCCCAGTGGTTTTCCTTATGTATTAAAATCCTAACATTCAAGTTTTAGTGTGTATGTTTTAGCGTCAAAATACTATTTTCCTCAGCCCTTCTAAAAACTTTTCCCACCTGACGTAGGTTTCTGCATGATGACGCTGCTACATGTACAGTATATACAATACAGTCAGTGTATTAACGTTACACACATAAGTTAGCCACGTTAGTTTGGATCCGAACGTCACACAATAACACAAACAAACTAGCTAGACCAGCAACTCCCGTGATCTGCGAGGTAAAATTATTGCTTTTGTGAATGGAGTCTGGTCTGATGGCCCCGTCGGAAAGGGCTGTCTGATGGCAAGGTAAAGCTGTGAAAAAATATTCTAAATATAGCGTACACTTAAACTAATATTGATTTTTTTTGGGGTTAAAATACATTTTTCTGCTGCTCCTGTCCATAGCCACTTCACCTTGCCTTCAGACAGCCCTTTTCGACGGGTAACTGAAGCAGATATATCGCTCTCTTCAAAGCCACCAGACGCCATTCACATAAGCAGTAATTTTACCTCGTAGAACATGGGAGTATACATACAAACCCACTTCAAAAAATCCCAAATAACCCTTTCAGTTATTTCCAAACTTAACATAGGTAACTTTGACTTAGCTATTGCTAGCATTGACATTATTCATAACCTTATTCATTAGCTTCCATTAGCTTACTTTGGTAACCTTCGTCCCTGCTTTTGGCGACGGTTGAGTGGGCGTTTCCATTTGAAAAAAAACCTATCCTTTAAGGCCGACCTTGATGCAGAATTGCAGATCGCCTTCACTCTGCCTAAATGTTGTCCAACACAACAGACGTCACCTTGTCTTAGTTAATGCTAAGTGGATTGAGACGCATTACAGACCCGTCTGAGTCTCCAGGGACTGAACGCATTATCATCGAGCCCATCGAGACTGAATATGTGTCAAATTGATGGATAACATTAGAGACCGTGTATCCCAGACGTGATGTTAATAATTAATGTATATATACAGAATAATAGACTGGGTAAAAAAAAAAAAAATTCTTATGGCTTTCAAAGCTGATAGTCAATCTTATTTCAAGTGCCTTGCGAGATAATATAATCCATCATATTTAATTCACACTGTATACACACTATTTTATGTTGAACAGCTTCACCAGAGGGAACATTTTCCTTGCCTGTAACATGGCTGCAGGGTGATGTAACAAATCCTCTGACAGCCAAGGACCTTTAAGTCTACATATTTTTTTTCAGTTTTGTAATAAGACTTGTGGCTGTGCTATGTTAGCATACTGGGAGGCTAGCGAGCAAACAAAACCCAAATCCAGCTGGGGACTGTTTATCTAAAATGTAGCTGACTCTTTTTAAACTGGATCTGCATGTGCTCACGACTTGAAAATAAACGCCTGGTTTCTGTCGCCTGTGGTTTGAATAAAGACTTGCTGCCTGCACGGATCAGTATTCATTCTCTCTCTGCTTTTTTCTGATAACTGCTGCTGGGACATTCACAAGCGTTGAATTCATTCAGATACCGGTAACCTATCCTGCTTATCAGATATTACATGTTGAAGGCACAGCTTGGGCATCTCCGGGTTAAAAAAAAAAGCCTCTATCTATAACAGCTTCAAGTTGAAGTGCATTTCCCTCAATAGTATCTGAACTTCCTGGTGATTGGGATGGAGTATCCGACTCTGCTGTGGCTAACAGCTGCCTGAAAGCCCATTTTACCCTCCTTCTTTGGTAGGGACATTTCATCAGAGACAGATTTTACTGCACACTTTGGACAAGAAGGGTTAATGTTGTGTTTTGAAGATAATGGCTCATAAACATGCCGATGTAAGGTAGTCCACATGCTTGACATGCATGATGTACATATACTGTATCTCACTGCTGTATACAGTAATGCATCTGGTTAATGCATGACAAAATGAAGCAGTTCTGAAGGTGGGAAAGCATCTCTTATTGAGGCCATTTCTCTCACAAGCGTTGGATATTGTGATGTCAAGTCTACAAATGAGTGAACACTGGCTTGCCCTGAGACAAGTGAGCCTCTGCATCTCTTACATAACCAACAAGAAAACACAATAAAGACTATGAGACTGCCCCAACTCAGTCCCACCGAAGTATAACGGCACAGTGGACTGGCCTTGTGTGCACACTGCATCATCTCCAGCTGCCGATGATTCACATCAACACTGAGGCTCACTGTTAGAAGCAGTGAGTGGGTATGGGCATTCATTTCTTTCTTTCTTCATACCACCTCAAAACCAATATTTTTCACACTGTCAGGATGAACTCACTCCGGGTCAAATTCCTTCAAAAACATAGCTGTTTGGTTTGCAAATCATTAGATGGGTAGGCTACATAACAAAAAGCAGTAGGAAATGAATGTGTGTTGCACTGAAAGGCTTGACACTTTCACTTCTTTTAAGTATTAATAACACAACGTCAACACTTAAAATACTTAAAAAGAGTTGCTCTTAAATACAGAGCTGTAGCACTGCGGTTCACCATATTAGGAGAAAGTGTTAATACTGGTCATTTCTAGCGTTCCAGGGATAAAAAGGATGATCTTTACTGACCTAGAGCAGTGGTTCTCAACCTATTTTCCTTGAAGCCTCCCTACTTGTACCTAAGAAAAGCTGAGCCTCCCCGACATATTATCTGACATAACCCCCCTTAAAAAAATTACAAATCCTCAAACAAAATCCTCAATTTGAATAAAGTGATTTAGTGTATTAAATGAGTTAGCCTTTTTTTTTAATTAATCAACTTTCTTTAATGAACATAACTCGTTAATATGTGCCTCCCTTTGTGTGCGGCAAGCGAGAGAGAGCAAACATGTTTCTGACTGCAGTGAAAATGTTGTTTTTGAAAGGCTAAATGTCAATAAATATGGAATGAAGCAGTAAGTTTAATTATATAAAAACATGTTGTGAATTTTGGAAATGATTAAATCTATATTTCTTCAATAAATGTTGACTTCTGGACGTAACAACGCTTCGTTATTGGAATGTTTGGATCACACGAGTTGGAATAAGTGTTATTATGATTTTTATACGTGTGCAAATTTAATTTTGACAACCTCAGGAGCAGACAAATCCTGGCGCACCCCCTGTGATCTTTGGTTGGGAACCACTGACCCGGAGTATAATAGCCATAATCTATCTGCAGGCAGCTGGTGGGATATCATGAACAAGACTTTTGGCTTTCACACATATTGTCAGCCACACTGACTGTAATCTCTGTTGCCTGTGACACCGTCAGTTTCCTCCCCTGACATTTTCATTTCCTCCACATTTCCTTTCACCAGCTCAACAATACAGAACGGCAACATGAGCAAGATGTTGCAAAACGTTTCAGTTGTGAAGGTGATAAAGTCTCGAGCCAGAAATATGTGGAAGGTCAGGGCTGCCTCACAGACTGTAGCAGGAAATAATTCATCTGTGTTATTGTAACTTCTAATTGCTCATAGATGTCAATAAAGCTGATAAAACAATACTCCTAAAATAATAGAATAATAATTGTATTTATTTATATATTATTATTAAAAACTATTTATTTAACAATTTCCTTATTGGTGGATCACCTTTCCCTCATTTCAAGCCATTTCAAGCCAATTATAGTAATGTTATGTTGTAAGTATGTATTAATGGTTTTTCATTGAGCCAATGAACATTATCCTCATTCTACATCATAAAGTAAATTATCTGCACCCAACTGCTTACTAGGCTGTCCTAGAAAAATAAATGCTTCCAGTTGGAAGAAGATACAGAAATCAAAAAGACCATGAGACTTTAGAGAGACAAACATAATTGATGTCCAAGGTTGAAAACTAAATATGATATGCCCTCTGTAACAAAGATGATTAAAAAAATAACATTAATTTTCTAATCTAGCTTTGATATTTGGCCAAAAATAATCACTTCCCTTCCCATCACATCAACAACACGAGTTTTCCCACATGTCATTTTTCAAACTTTTGCTTCAATAGTCTTCCATAAAAGTGCATCACTGTCTATAACTCAAGTCTTCTCCATTTGGCTCACTGCAAGCTAACTGTCAGCTGCAACTCGTCTCGTCAGTGAGGTGTCAGGTGAACCAAACATCTGACCGACTGTTGACGGATGATGTTTGTCAAAAGATAAACTACAGCCAACTTTTTTGGTGCAGAACAAATAGTGATAAACCAGTTGTCAGTGTCACACAGACGGCTCGCAGGGCACCACTGATGATAAACAAACTTCAGTGGACTGGTTGCTCAAGTTGATTCAGTCAAACCAGACTCTGCTAACTCTGCCTAGTTCTTCTCAATTTTTAGAGCCCGCATTTAAGTACTTCAGTCTAACCCATATCTACTGAGCAGTCTCACATTCAAACCAAACCTACAAGCTGCCTGCAGCTTCAAAGAGCACATGTATATTTTGCGATCGTTACGAAGCAAAACTCTCACAGTAAAGCCTCTCATTTTTTTTTTTTCTGTCATTGCATTGGGCAGAAGGTTAGGAAACATACAGGACAAATGGCCACATTAATCAGGTGAATAATGTATTTATGATCAAGTGACATGCATGTGTCTGTAGAGTTGTTTTTGCAACATGTTGTTTACCATCTAGACACGACCGGAGTAAACTGAAGCAACCACAGGACATGCACATGTGCTAACCACCGAGCCACCGCTTATACAGTATTATCATATCTATTTCCTATTTCACATTTGTCACATACTTGCGCAACCTACGAAGACATGCATGTGAAACTTAGTTGTACAGTAAAAGTGATTCTAATCATATATTGATTTAAAAGCACCTCTAACATGTTTCATTCTCCCTTGGACTCTCCTTTCACATTAAAAAATGTTGACATTTTAATGTTGCCTGGCTCACTGGCATATATCCAGAGCTGGTTGTACAAAAGTGAAGGCTGACCAAAGAGCCATTTAATGGCCATTTCATTTTATGATGCATGTAACTTTGCTCTTAATCAGCAGCAGCAGTAGATGCTGTCAGATTCTGAAAGGCACTGTAAGATGACTCAAGCCTACCTGTGTGGCAGGAAAATTATTTCCTGCTCACACCTGCTCAAACATTTTGTGACACAGCCTGTGCAAAATACAATAAAACGGTAAGTCCCCCCTGCAGAAGGCTTGGCATGAAGGTCACACTATCCCCCAAACAACTAGAAGTGGTTTCTGACTCAAGCAATACTCTTTTCAAAAGCATTAAGCACAAGGCTAAAATATGCACGACAGATAACCTTCACTTTTCACAAGTTATTTTAAACAAAAAGGTGTTGTGTTCACTCAGAGTAAGTACTGAATTCACCTTTGAAAAGATGAATAATTACAATTCATTACACTCTATAACTGAGTGCAAATGAACCGCAAAGAGCCTCCTAATATTGACTTAATATGTTCCCAAGAACCAAACACAAACTAACAAGAAGTATGCAGTGTTGCGTAAACTGTGGCACTCCTTTTTATTAAGCCAAACAATAACGTGTTTATTCACGACTTGAACTGATAACAGCAGATAACAGTAGAGGATTCAGGTCCCCCAGAGCAGGCTGAACCATGCATGAATATGCATTCATTCATGTCCATTAAGATTTTCAACACTAACAAGTAATGTGGGATGCTGGCCATGGGGGTTGTGCAATATGTTGCCATTGTTAGAACAGAAGGTGTGTAGCCTACGTGCATGTGGGGGTGTAAGAAAATAAAGATACGCATGAGTATCACGATAGTATGTGTTGTGATACTGTATCAATTCTCAAAAACACTGTATTGATCTTTAACTAACCTCTTAAAAATCCGACGGCCCTGCAGATGCTATTCTGTCTTTCAGAGGTTGTAGCGGGCTCAATTTTAAAGCTAGTGTGAAGATACTGGCAATATATTAAACTAGAAAACCTGAGGAATCTATTAGTACAGACTATGTCATACTAGCTTATCGTGAAGGAGGCTAAATAACGCTCAAAAGTTGCAAGCAGTTTTGGCGAGGAAAAACTGGCATGTCTATTTTCACAGGGGTCCCTTGACCTCTGACCTCAAGATTTGTTAATGAAATTGGGTTCTTTATGTACCCACGAGTCTCCCCTTTACAGACACACCCACTTTATGATAATCACATGCAGTTTTTTGCATGCAGTACAAATGTGGTATTATTATTTTTGCCTATTCTAAAATTGTTTATTGCTGGTGT
Source organism: Sebastes fasciatus (assembly GCF_043250625.1). Lineage (NCBI taxonomy): Eukaryota > Metazoa > Chordata > Actinopteri > Perciformes > Sebastidae > Sebastes > Sebastes fasciatus. The sequence goes on from NC_133813.1 coordinate 21,437,052, forward strand.
GTTCTTTATATGATGACAGTTTTCCTAAAACTTGATTTAAAAGAAACCGCTATATATATCGCCTTGCTTACAATATCACAATATATTGCAATATATTAAATCGTTACCCCTGTATGTGTATCGTATCCTTGCCAATACACAGCCCTATGTGTATGTGCAAACTGTTACATGGAAGCTTTGTGTTGTGTTTCCCTATACAGGGACATTAAAAGCATATCTTATCTTCTCCAATCCACACGATTGTCACGATCACAAGATCAGGCCTACAGGAAACCACGAGATGCTTTTATGTTGTTGCTGTTTAGATGAATACCAGGAAAGGGCTATGCAAGAAGTGTTTACATTCAAAGCACGAGTACAGGCTTTTTTTCAATTGAGACGTGAAATCATTTCCCTGTTTGGATCATAAAAAACTGGCATGCCAGTGACAGACATGGCTACCTGAAGAGGACTTTAGTGTGTCAAATTCTGTATTGAAAGGGGCTCGATTCTTTTTAAACAAAACATGCACATTGTGTATTTTTAGGTGGGTTTGCATGTTTTAATAAGTCATAGATCTGCAGTATGTGCTGCACACCAACCACAACAGCATCCTCTTTAGTAAAGTGTCATGATTAACTATTTTTTTAATCACTAGGATATGTTTGAATGTGTAGCTAAAGGATGAGTCAATGAGAGGCAGCTTTTTGTGATGCAGAAGCATGAATCTCTAACATGCATTTCAAATCACAAGCAGTCAGTGGAGGGTAAACACACCTAGATACATTGTCTAACCTTACATGCCTGTTGCCTTTTATAATAGGAGTGAAATTAAATCTTTATAACACAATTTCCCAATACATCTCTTATCAATAAGTGTCCCAAATAGCTTATGAAAGAGACCACAAATAGCGTGTATATTAAATATAATGTGAACTGTATACATCTTTTAAGTGTGTGTCGTTTAATGATGGCTGAAGATGTTATAGTTTGTCTACTTTTGTTACTGCTACAGTGGAGACAGCAAGGCGATCCTCCACGCAGTAGCACAGCAGCGGGTTAAAAACCACCAGAGTCCCCGGCTTATCCAGCAGGCCTTATCCGCCTGAGCGGCTCTAATCTCGGCTTCCTTCTCCCACTAAGAGCCGAGCCCCACGGGGGAATGTATGTGCGCTACTAAAGAAACGAAACAACAACTTGGAGATGTATTTACCTGTCCGTGGTGGGTCCGTTAACGTGAGGACAAAGAGAAGAGAGAAGAGGACGAAACTGCTGCTGTCAGACTTTGGCAACATTTATCCTCCATTCATAGTAACTCCTCTATCCAAGAAACGTTTAAAACAAATACACCGAGGATCCTCTCCGTCTCCGCCGTCTCCGTCAGCTCTCCGGAGTTATACCCGCTCAACACTGTTTAAACCCATCTTTAATGCACTGGAAGCGGCAGCTAGTGAAGGAAAACAACCGTCTGTGAAGCATAGTCGACACAGATTGTGGTTTAATCTCGCTGAGAGCAGCTAACGTGAAGCTAACTGGCTCCTCCGGTACCGTTACCGTCCTCTCTCTCCGGTTGCTGCTCGCTCGGTGTTAGTGGAGCTTATCCAAGATGGCCGTCGCCTCCCATCACAACAATCCCAAACATTCAACCCTCACAGAGGAGCTGCTCTCAGCTGGAGAGGCTGCTATCAGCTGGAGGAGCTGCCCACTGCCGGGGCGGAGTTTAACACGTTATACCCGCGGTGACACACCAGAGCCAGGGTGTGTTGGTGGGAACCCGCTGAGATTATTATGATATGAATAATATCTACTGGCGCAGTTTATCAAGCAGCACGATGGGAGCTGCTGGCACACGAGGCGGTGTTACATGAACAAGATATATTACAAACTCTACTAAATTATATTATACAATTAGAAAAAAGACCAAGTAACCCCACTTAGTAGTGCCAATTCATTAAAAACAGCGTCGTACAATATATTAACCTTTATTATTTATCTTATTTAATTTATTTTTATTTATTAATTTATTATTATTATTTAAAAATGTATATTATTCCATGATTTATCCCTATCTGATTTATGGTAATATTGTTTGGGCAAATACATAACCCTCCAATCTTCATAAACGTTATTTGTTGCAAAAACGATTTGCAATTTTGTCAAACTCTAAGGAGGCTTTTGCTCCACTGTTCAGGAAACTGAACTTTCTTTCAGTTTATGACATAAATATTCATCAGATATGCGTGTTTATATATAAATATATGTTCTTGCCTTCTTCTTTACCATCATCGCTTAGCAACTTCTTTAAATCTAATTCTCAAATTCATTCCCATAATACTAGACATGTTAATCATCTTCACCAGAACATGGCCAGTACTCCCTCAGATATCGTGGTGTACAAATATGGAACACCAAAATACATGTAATCAAGAGCTTGTTATCCTTAGAACATTTTAAAAGGAAATTATCATCGCATTTGATTAATGATGTCTAATTATCTTTTGATATGTTTAGATATATTTTCTTTTCTTCTGTACTGTTTTTTGTATGTATTTCATTGTTTTTATTGGATTGTTTTCCACTGTTTGGTTAGGTTTTTATGCAAATGTTGTGTACTTCTTGTTGTTGTTTAACTTTTGTTGTATTCTTATTTGTTAGTAATTATGTTAGTTTAGATCTTTCTTCCTTTTTTGTTATTGTTTTTTTTAAATTTAAATTGTTATTCTCCTGGGGTTGGGGGGGAGGTCCTTTGTAGCCTGTGGCTTCTTGACCTCTCCTGACACATTTCTTGTTTTTTTTTCATTGACTGGATTTTGTGCAGTTTTATATATGTGCAAATAAATAAATAAATAAATAAAACATTTTAAGTTTTTTTTGGAGTATTTTCTCAACATGGTCAAACATTTTGTGCTTGTGTTTCAGTTGGTTACACATATATCAGAGGACTTTGATGAAGTGTGATTGTCCCAGCCAACATGGTTATGTGGGCCACACATGGATTATGCTGGGGGTACCTGGGTACCAAGTGGGTATGGGCCCAAAATGGGCATCTTATCTGGGGCCCACTTGGATCAACTAAGTTGGTCCCATGTTGGCTACCCAAGTGGGTTCTAGTTGGGTCACTAATGGGAAATTAGTGCATGGGCTCGGAATGGGCAAAACAAATGGGGCCCACTTGGGTCAACTAAGTTGGTCCCACATGGGCTCCCCATGTGGGCTACCTGTGTGGGTCCTAGTTGGGTCACTAATGGGAAATTAGTGCATGGGGCCAACATGGAAACTGGGGACAAACCCACTTACAACCCATATTTCAGCCCATGGAGTCCCCATTTAGTACCCACATAGAACTTAAAGCTGGGACCAAGATGGGTCTTGGGTATGTTGCCCAGTTGGGGCCCACATAACACCCATTGTAATCCTGCATGGAATCCATGTGGGCAACTGACATTGGGTCACTATGGAACCAGCGGACAATCCCATATAGGGCCCATTTTTCAGCCCATTTACTACCCACATGGGCCCCACATACAGATGTTGGCTGGGGTACTTATTAAAAAATATATAATTAGATGTAACAACATAGTTAACCTCAAGGTTACACAAATGTACGTGAATATATATCATATAAAACACTCCAGTTAAGCAGAGATTTATTCAAACCAACTCAAATTATTTCACTCAACGCAGTCATTAAATACGATTTGCCTTTTTCATTTAGGATTCTCGAGAAACCGTTATACTAAAATTGCATGAATATGCATTTCTACCGAGAATCGTATTATATAATTTGCTTTATTTAATGGTCTTCTCTCTCTTCCTGGGACAGTCTGACCTATTTGACCTTGTGTGATAGCCCATGGGTCAAACTCCAAGACTGCTATTATCATAACAAGTGAGTCCATGTATTCGGGATAATTGTATAGCTTATTTTTGTTATCATATTGGAAAATATATCTAATGTCATTACACCAGTTTTCAGGCTTTAAATACACTGCCCACGTGATGTGGTATGTTAGGAACAGCTAAACAGTACACTACAAGATGTTCCTGAAAACATTTGAGGTAAGAAATAGGCATTACAGTAACAGAATATTGATTCATATTTGATCAGCGCTGCCTAGTTTGACCGTTTGATCAGATGTTAGCGAGTGATTGACAGCTGCCTCCGTTGAATGAACAGCCAATAGGAACGCTCTCTCTCTCTGAAGTGACCTGTAATTTTCCAAAGTCTCCAGTCACAGGATAGATTTTTTAAAACCTGAAAACAGAGCCATGAGGAGGTGCAGAAGTCTAGTTATCTCCCAGAACACTTGAATTACAATATGCTGAAAGGTTATTATGGCATTTTTGCCCAATGATGCCAAAAATATTCTGCCTACTGCAGGTTTAAGACAGATTTAACAAAATGCATATGTATAATTTAATTGCTTTTGTGACCAGACCCAAATTAATGTAGACATACTTTCTTACAATAAACATGCATATTAAACATTCACCGTACTAGAAACAGGTTTGTGCAAGTATAATGTCCACAACTGAGTCAAAATTATGTCTGACCGACTTATGAACCATGACTCCCCTGAAAAGGTCAAGTTGTAAATCAAGCTGCAGTGCAAGCTGTATATGTGTGTGTGTGTGATAATAAACATGGCCGTAGGGGACCCTGTAACTTCTAATACTAAAAAGAAAAACAAGCTGTGGGCATGTTTGAGTATTTCTGGCTGTTTTATAAACACAGATCAGCGTGACTTGGTCTGTACATTTGAAGCTTGCTTAAGAAAAGGAGGTATAAAGTTATTATTCACAGATCTGTTCTACCACCAGTAGGAGGTAGAACAGATCTATTAACAAGTATGTCAACTGGTGATACATGGTTTTATATTCTTTTGCAGACCTTTTTTTGTCAAAAATTTTATTACAGATTTTAAGAAAACGGTTGTACAGATTTATGATGCTGAGCCCAACTCTGCCTGTATATTTTTTCAATATAGTGCAAAATGAAACATCATTTACACTGACTATCAGTGAGCTGTCTAACTGAAGCCCCCCGTGTCATTTTTAACACTAACACAACAGTTTGACGTTGGGTTCGAGTAATTTCTATGATGCAAAGACAAACATTGAAATGTCATGACAGCATATAAGGAGAGCTGGGTGACAGCTATTGGATGCTGTGCGTTGAAATCTTTCTTGCATGTGTGATTCTCAGAAACAGCTACTGGATTATAATTATATTAACATCATTTAAGCATGTGCTGCTGGGTAGGTGGCTGTGTGGTAGGGATAACAAACCTTTGTTAGAGTGGAAACAACTGTACACAAATCTATGAAACCTTGTATTTGGGATAAAACTAAATATTAAAAATAAGATTAACGAGAAGTAATTAAATAGAATTTGGACACTGTATTTCACAGGGATGTACATTAACCCATCTGCTCAAAAATGTAACACATAAATCCTTAGAAATTCTTCAGTCCTCTGTGCATTTCTTTATCCAGACATCCAGCTGAAAGATGTGCTCTCTAATTGGAGAAACCGGGATCTGGACAGTTCATAATTCTCCACATTATAATATGTCTGTTTTTGTACAATCCCAGCAGAGAACCCTAACCCCAGAGAACAGCTTCTCTTACTTAGAAAAAGTCTGAGGCTTTCCGTCTCTTGGGAAGTTGCAGCAGATTGTCTGTGAGTGATGTGAGGTCCTGAGAGCCAGGCGTCTTGGCTTTGGTTGGTGTTGGCGTTCCTGTGGGAGTGGCCGGGCCACCGAAGGGACTCTTGCAGACTCTATCGGAGGGCGACGGGGTGTAACTCGCTCGTAGCGCTTTGTCCGTGTATTTGCTGGATGTCCGATTTACGAGCCTCTGCAGGGCGGGGGTGAGGGCCGGGCTCAGACCTTTAGGCGTAAGACTGCAACACAAAAGTTGATGTGGTCAGTTAGTTTATAATAGTATTGATTGTTTCACAACTGCACTAATAAAGAAAGAAAGTAGCCAAAAATAATTTAGAATTTAAGCTTAGTTAAAGAGAGGAGTTGACTGATGCAGCCAGCTGTTGTTACTTACTGTTGTAGAGGCAGGTATAATCAAAAGTAGGGCTGGACCCTATTATTCAACTATTCAGTTATTTGTTTGTTTGGCAGGTATTCAGTTATCAGTTCTGGAATTCTGTTCTTTGTGGGTTTTTTTTTTAATCTTCTCGGGATTACAAACACGCATAAAACACACCAAAAATGCTTCTTATTCAATAACAAATAAAAATACAAACATCAATACTGTAGAATCTAAGAATTCTTAAAAATAAATGCCTTTAATTAAACCTAAAGGTACGTTCTGCAACGCTCCATCTCAGCCGAGAACGGAAAAATGTCTGGCGAGTCATTTCATGGAGACGAGCCAAGCCAGAGCCCTCGTCACCATTGCTTATGTCGGAATGCAACCGCTGTCGACACAAGGCGTAAAAACACTCGCACTCTTGGACTCATCATGACACAATTTTGTTTGAAAAAATGTGCAGGGAGAAGCCTCTGTGTGTGTGGCAGAGGAATTGTGCAGTCTGCCTTAATGACACAAGTCAGTGCTGCCTACTAACTGAAAGATTATTCTCCGGAGCCCAAAAAATTTTATTCGGGACATCCCTAATTAAGAGTGCATAAGGTAAAATGTCTTTACCTTGCAAGGTTCTCCGTGACCTTTCGCAATGCCTCCTGTTTCTTTGCACGGTTTTTAACGGCAGCTTCATTGGCCATCTTTAAACCCAGCCTCTCTCGTCTTCCTGGTTCTGGAATCTTTTACAAACAACATATATTCATTTTACAACTTTACAAATAATAAAAATCAATGATTACTTTAATTAACTTAAATCGTTACGGCTACAACTGAAGGTTCAGTACCTTAAAGGATGGACCATGATTCCTCTCAACATATGGGGAGTCCGATCCATCCAGACGAAATGGGGTGCTCTCGATCTCACCCCAGGTCATCAAAGGCGAGTCAGTTAAACCTGAGGGGACAGAAACTGCTTTGAGAAACCTACTCCAAATGTACGTATTTGCTGAATGAGCCATTTAAGGCACACACAATTAGTTTTTATCTGTCTCAGGACTGTTACTGTGTTGAGGAGGATGTTAAGACCCACTTACCAGGTGCAGGAGATGGCATACTTTCAAAGCCATATCCATTCACTGTTGGGGATTCATGTGGAATGAGCTCTTTCCCATCGGGGCCCACTTTACCCTGTTTGAACTGAACATAAAACACGATACATCAGCTACATCACTCTTGAATTAACACTTTTATTCAACTGCATTCACAAAGTATGGGGCTCATATAGGCCAAAACAAAACTATCAGTGTTTCCATAAACCATATTCCTAAAACTTACCTGTGCATTAAGGGCAGCAGCCTGCTGAATCTGGCTTTTGTTGAGAGCTTTGCTGAACGGGTCTCCAGCAAAGCGTGTGTTCTTGTGAACGACCTCCCGTGGCTTCTTAAATAGAGCATCATCGTCTGGAACACCTGATTAAAACAATAATAATGTGAAAAAACAGCTAAATTTGATCAATTGCATGCCTTTGATAGGGATGTATGTCAAAAAAAAAGAGAAAAGAAAGAAATTCTATCCAAGTTTGGTCTTCTTACCCTCTGGATAATACATCAAGGCATTCTTCGCTTTGTACTCCCATGTCTCAAGTCCAGCTTTGACACATTCAAGAGCTGCTTTCTCTACTGATGGTAATGCAAGGTTCTCATCATGGCGCTGAAAAATATCAGAAGTGTTTATAGATGTTTTCAATGTAGTCCAGGGGTGTACCAATACTTTAATAGCCGTCTAACTGACAGTGATCACCTGCCACTGCAAACAAAATCAAGCAATCCTCATAACCATCAAAGATGTTGTTTTCCTTGCAGGAGTAAGCTATGAAATGTAATGTTACAAAACTATTACATGCAACAATGTTATGATCAGCACACCTGTAATCCAAACATTTCATTCATTAAATTGAATTCAAGTGTTTAACTCTGCACACACATACCTGCTTGTATTCAGCCTCAGCTTCATATAACCAGGAATGCCTCAGCTTCTCCTTGTCTTCTGCCAGATCCATAATCTGCTCAAATGATGCATTATCCTCACTGGTATTTTTAGCAAGGAAGCGATCCAGACAGGGCAGCTCTTTCTCTTCCTTGTCACCATCCTTGCTCTCTATAAATACAACATCGATAGCAATGGGGTTAAATTACTGTTAAGCATTTGTAAGTCCATGTTCTTCATCTTCTTAACTGATTAAGACGTCTGGCTCTGTGCTAGGGACCGCCCTGGAGCCCCTACATTTCATTGTTGAGAGAAGGATGTTGCATAAACTGCTAAGCATAATGGACAACATTTACTGGTCAGACAGCAGAATGTTTTCAGGGGGAGGCTCCTCCAACTCTGCTGTAACAAGGACTACTACAGGAAATCATTCCTGCCCACAGCTATAGCAATATACAATGACTCTCCTCTGTGCCGGGAGAGGAAACTTATCTTCTGAGTGGCAATGCACAAGGCACATTCTACTTCAAGCAGCAGATACATGTATGTCTTTAATTATATTTCATTGTATTATTTAAATTTATTTTATCTAGTTTAAAGTAGTTGGTATGTACATTTATATAGAGATTGTAAATACAGTGTTTTTCGTACCTACCTTGTGTCTTTTGTTTGAGTGATGCATGTTTTTTGTGATCTATGTAAATTGCTGCTGTAACACCACAATTTCCCATCTGGGATCAATCAGTCAATCAATCAAAATATAGACACTCACCGCCATCTAAACCTTTATTACCATGTATGGAGGAGGGAGACCCTGAGCGGCCCACTGGTGTCTCAAAGCTTGCTGGCGTCACATCTTACATATAAAGAGAAACAAAGGGGGAAAATGGTGTAAAGTGCATTCAGACTAAATATTTCATTCTGTAATTAAGGTATAACAACATGAAAATACAGTGTTCACTTTCACTCCTCATACTACTCACAGGGTGCAGTAGACCGTGGTGTAGATTTAGTCAAAGATGATCCATATCGGATGGATATCTCTCTCATTCTCTCCAGGTCACCAGTGTCCTCCGCGTCAAGATAGTCCTTCTGCGCTTGCAGTTTAGTGACATCTGGGAAGAAGTCCCTCTGGATGATCTTCTCTAAACTCTGTTGGAAGATGACAGGTGGGTTTATTTGACTTTGTAAAAAGGGAAGATAATGTTCTTTGTTATTATACAACAAAGAACAAAATTGACATGTATTTCTCAGACTAAGTCTCACTTTCCCTCAATCTGGTATTTGCATGGATGCTGTTCTGTTGTCTGATGACTACCGCTCGTCCCTAACAGAATCCGAATCGTGTTTATTGCCAGGTGTAAGAGGTATACACTAGGAATTTGCTTTGATTTTGTTGGTGCAAATAAGAAGTATAATAACAAAAGTATAGATAAAATCGTTAGATTAAAATAAGAATTTAAAAAATGGAAATTTTACCAATATACAATAACTGTACAACACCTATCTAGGGAGGGGGGGTGGACAAAGGAGGACGGTCTGCAGGACAGATAGTAATGCACACAGTGCACTTTAGACTAAGCTACTGGAGTTACCCTGCACTATACTCAATTTTAACAGTCTCTTCTGCACTATATTCACTTTTTTATTAGTCGTGCATCACAGCTGTTACTCTGCACTATATTCAGTTTTCTTCATCTGCTTATATTTTTATATCTGGTATATTTTTTTGTACTTTGCACTACTAACTTTTCTACTGCCTTTTTACTAACATGTTCTGCACTATGGAACTGTGATGCTGGAAACTTGAATTTCCCTCTGGATCAATAGTTACTATCTCTCTATCTAAATATTTGGTGCATAAAAACTGAACGCTGCTTCTGCATGTTGAGTTGTGACTCTGGGGACACTAAGCAGACCTGATCCAGACGACCTGAGAGGTCTGGATGGTTCAGAACTGGTCATTACGTGTCTGTCATTCAGCTGACGTTACCTCAATGTACACCTCTTCATCGAGGACCTTCCTGTGCCTCTTCCCCTTGTCGTCCTCCTCTGGTTGTTGTTGTAGGAGAGCCACCGTAGAGACCGTCATAGGGACCAGAGTCCCGGACAGAGCTTTCCTCACGCTGGCGCTGCCCTCCATTGTAGAGCAGGTTAGCCTGCTATGCTAACGGCTAGTCCTCAACAACAAACACCGACTGAACGGAAACGGAAGGCGGCGTTTGTACTTGAGAAACACGGTTTAAGTATTTAAAGTATATAGTATATACCTAGACAGTTAAAACTAGGTGAACGTCACTGACTGTAACGTTAACCAGTTAGAGAGCTCAAACATTAGTTACCGTCGGCTAACTTCAGCACCAGCGTACAAACAACGCAGTACGCAGTACGTATTACGTATTACGTAACACCTACCGTACGTCACCGGAAGTTTACTGCCTCTCAGGAAATTTTCAGTATAAACAAAGACATTCTTATCATTAATAATAATAATAATAATAATAATAATAAAAAGAAGAAGAACAAGAACAACAACAACAACTATTCTTATTCTTATTATTATATGTTTAGGTACTTTAAGTATACTTATTTTTTTATAAGGGTTAGATCATGGTGCAGATTAGGAATATGTATTTAATTTGTGTTTCTTTTCGTATTTTATTATGATTTTGTAGATATTTTATTTTCAGATTATTATTATTATTATTATTATTATTATTTTTATTATGTGGAATATCATTTTCCACTTGTGCAATTTTGTTAATAGTCTGTTTATTGTCAATACTATATATACTGCTTCTATTTTTATACTTCCTTCTATTTAAATGGTTCATATTTTGTTACACTTTGTTTAGCTCTTTTTTACTGTGTTAGCTGATGCATCTTGTTTTTTGTACTATCCCCTTTGCTGCTGTACACTGCACATTTCCCCACTGCGGGACTAATAAAGGAATATCTCATCTTATCTTATCTTATGTGTTGACGAATTAAAGACATCTGAGTTAACGTTTACTATAACTTAAATATAAAAAGTTGTGTTCTTCAGTGAAATCATAATATTTTTTGTAGAAAGTGTTTCTGTGTTATGTCAGATTTAGGCTACTCACTTAAGAATGCAGTACTGATATTACCCTTTGTAAATTAATCTGTGGTTATATTTAAATAAACATATATTTAATAAAACAACAATTTTAACAACAATAATAATAATAATACTACTAATAATAAAAGATTCTGTATTTATAGAGCAATATCCAGATGTTTCACTCTGATCCCTGTTATCTGCCTACATACAAAATAAATACTATTTATATTCTAACCCAGAAATGACCTTGTGACCCCACTAATTATCTCCTGAGCCCCCAGACTGACAATCACTGGTTTAAATTTACTAACAGATATGGAGATCTGTGAGATGAAAGTTGCTGAAAAGCCTAGATAATTCCCCCCTTATTATACACACAAAACTGCATGGAGGAGTTTTGACAGTGATATAATTACATTTTATTCAGATGTGTTCACTGCATGACAGCTTTTAAATTGATATGATGCTTCAACCTGGATGTGTTATGGTTTGTATAAAGAAAGTTCCTCCATCTGTCTCAAAAGAACTTTACTTGTTCTCAAGGACACTTTTTCACAACCAGTGCAAACTATAACAAATTACAGATTTAACTCTCAGTATTAGTATTAGCATATACTGCAAGTGCTTCAATCATGCACTCAACCAATCAGATTCACAAATAGGCTACAAAACTGTCTCATGAATGATTTGACTGATACAAAAAAATGGTCTATTTTCTGAAAAAAAAGAAAGATTTTGTCTAGCTATTATATTTCATAACAATAGCAATATTCTTTAAAAAAAACCTTGTATTTATGTAACTCAAGCTCACACACACACACACACATACACGGCTCTCTTCTTTTCCAATGCTGTGGTCCAAATATACAGTACAAAATCTAGTTTTCTGTGTTTCCCACACCAAATGATAGTCTTTTCTGACGCCTCCACTTTGCTCTTCGGTTTTTAAACCAAACCTACCAGCAGAAAAAAAAAGTCATGTTATTTAGTTGTGATTTTCTTGTTTCATGACATACTATAGGCTGCTTATCTTATTTGGCACATTGTGTATTTACATTTAAATAAACAAGTAGCATTGGACATCATTATCAACACAGTCATATAATTAGAATATGACAGATTGAGCAGAGTTTAGGTCAAATCCAGTGCTCAAATGAAGTGTTTAACACGCACACATCTTAAGTAATGCCATGGCTGGCACAATACAGCACGTTGAAACTCATCTAACCCTGTATCACTGTGAAAACATGACTTTTATTTGTTGAAAGGCTGAATGTGGCAGTCTTACCTCTACTCTTTCTTCCCTTAAGTGAGTGTGCTGTGCTAGTTTCTCCCTCGTGGTCACATCTGGATACTGGTTCTGCAGGAACAGCTCCTCCAGTGCATCCAGCTGCTCCTCTGTGAAAATAGTGCGGTGTCGTCTGGTTCGCCTCTGCACCTGACTGGGCGACTGCTCCTCCCTGTGAGCATCTCCCAGCCTGCATGGGTCTGTGAACATTGCTGTGGGCCATCCGTACTGACAGGCTGCAGGGAGGATATTAGGTTAGGGAGGAAAGTAAACTGCAGTTTAAATCACTGTGTCAACAGAAGTGACTCTTCTCATAAAGAGTTTGGTCTTACCGTCATGAATGAAATCAGGGTGGTATGTGTCTCCACAGTGGGAGCAGTAGCAGCAGCAAAGGCAGGCATGATGAACAGTCTCTGTCTGGCTTCCAACAGGACTCACTGCCTTCTCTTTTAGTCCAGCGCCACTTGTTCCACATGACCGTCTGTCTCCATTGCTGTTTGGATATTTGCTCAGTATGTTTTCAATAGTGAAAGGAAACTTTTGTCTCTCCATCCTGATCATCTCCAAAGAAATCCCAATAAAACACAAGCAGCAATGATCACAGGATATTGACACACAACCAGGCTCAGCTGCTCTTCTGCTTCTCCTCTCTCTACAACAGTGTGTCAGGCCCTTATAATGAAATTGGGAGGCAAAAAAAAAAAAGAGTAAAACTATAATCCCCCCTGTGGACCAGACACATAAAACGGTTGAAACTTAATTCCTAGCTAATCTGGGCAGTTTTGTGAAGAGGTTAGGGAGGACGGCAGATTCAGTTAATCTTGCCTCATTCCTTTCTCCGAAAGAAATCAGATTTCACTGCATAAAATGAGAAGTGGAGAGCTCCTAAGATCCTTATTGTTGGGGTTTTAGAGAAAAGGGGATTGCTTGGTATTAGAAACCTGGATTTAAAGATGAACTTTTTTTTTTTTTGGTGTGGCCAGAGACTTGTGTTATGCTGAATTTGAGGATTAGCTCTTACATTTATTTCATAATATCGCTTTTCTATTTAGCTTTATCAACGAATGATCTTGTGCGAATTAGTAGATATGTTCAGTAAATGACACAACAGCAATGCATACTAATTACACACCCACGGCAGTTGAATGAAATGCTAGTGACGAGTGGGTGGTGACACTAATAGATTTATTACTCAGTACAGATAAACACAAATGGTGAGAGTACATTCAGAAAAAGGGGTCCCTCCATGTGGTTAGTATTCACATTCATGCATCATGTGTCTTATCTGTGCGGTGCAGTCTCACTTCTCTGACAATGTGCACAGCTGAGGTAAAGCTATTACAGGTTAAATTCATCCCCCCTCTAACAAATCCTGTGATTTCATACAAGGCAATACACCTTTTTTTTTTCTTCCAGAGAATTAATGGATTTCCACAATCTGTCTTAAGCTCCTCTTATAAGGGCTTTTGAAAACAGATAACAATAAACACCATCCCATCCTTTTCACTTGGGTTTAATAGCGTCCAGATTGTTGATGTATAGTTTGCGGAGCATGTGAGATCGCTATCTAGCAGTTATTGTGGCTCTCAATAGAAGGAATTGTACCACATCCGCGTTGGTTCAATCGGTTCAAAATTCATTACTGGGGATTAAAATGATAAAGGTTCATTTTGTTGTTGTAAGAGCAATATTTGGTACAAGAGGTAAGAAAAGACACCATGGCTGATGCAGGTTTTCTAGATGTTTAAGGAGCTGCTTCCCTTCAGTTTAATGTGATTTTCTACTAAGCATTATTTGTGGTGCATCAGAAATGGTTCTATTCAACATCTGACTTTACAAGGCCCAACCTGAAGTGACATGTAATGGAAACTACCAGTTGATTTATTTTACTCCCCAGAAACAAAAGCCAACCAAACACCGGTTCAGATAAAGTGACAAAACACCAAGCCAAGGCTGAAAAAAACATATATATAATTGCTTCTCTGCCTTATCCTACTGCATTTTGAAGACACTAAGCCTATATTTCTGGAAAACATTTCACTGTTATAATGCAGAATTGCATTGGAAACAGGAATAATAAAGGACACAAATCAAACCAGTACAATTCAGTTTGAACAAAAAGGATTACAAACACGCTGACTGGTGATAAATGAGCAGAGAAACCCCTCATGGCATCAGACTATTCACGTGTGAAAAAGCTCAGTGTCTCTGTTCACTGCTGGACCGGGGCCCAAAACCTCCAGGGAATCGGAGATTGCAGCTGTGTGACCAGGAAATGCAGAGGATCAACCTTCCTCTCTGTTTTCTCCAGACTCTTGCTTGTGCAGGGAAACACAGTCAATGTTGAAAGCTCAGGAAGCACTTGTCAGATGGTGATACACTGGGGGCTTGGGAAGAATCAAGAAAAACAACCATGTGGTTGAAGAAACTCCATAGCTGCGTTAATACAAATATTATATATCTTTTTCCCATATATTTTGCCTAGATTCTGAAAATGAGCTCTAGGCTCTGGTGTGTAATTTGGCTTCAACATCACCCTGCAGGCTCTATGGTGGTGTTGAACTCATAGAAACCATATGTTTTGTTAGTTTATGTTACCGAAATTGAAAGTCAAGTGGCATTTATACCCCTAAGGATTTATTTTCTATTTTGTAAAACTGTAGTTTGTTTAAATCTTCATTTAATGCATTAAAATCCTAATGTAATTTGAGATAGTATTTAATTGAATTCACACACAACCTTGACAAACTATAGATTCTCAATTCTGTCTCTATAAACCATTTTAAAACCACAATATCGATGCAACAACAGATTATTATTGGTGGTGTAGTGGTTGTTGATGAGGTGGGTGTACTACAAGGTAGATGGGTAGGTTACAGTGGGTTACCGAGGAGGAAGTAGGTATACTCTCCTATATATTCCTAAGGCTTTTTGGCTGATACCACCAGAACCACCAGAAAAAGAGGTGGGTAAACCCTGTATACACTCCACTACACCGCTGATTATTTTGTAAAAGCAGTGTGTACAACAGAGACTTGTAATTTTAAATATAGTGTGGAAAAAAAACGTGGGGAATATGTCTTTCATTTAAATGGTCTTATTATTATTATTATTATTATTATTATTATTATTATTATTATTATTATTATTAATAATTATATTTTTTATTTTTTATGTTTGTGTCTCTGTAAATTTGTCTCAGTATGACTCCGACTAATTATGACTTTTTGATATTATACTGCAGTTACCTTTCAGAAGAGACTATCATGACAGTGATCAAAACAACAAAAAACATTTTCAAAACAACAACAAAACATTTTATTTTATGTGGCGAGAGTGGGGAGACTACTTGGAATACATTGTTAATTTGGACAGATCTTGAAGTAAAGCACACACCACCACACAATACTCGTATATACAACACACATACACTCTCTATGAACATCAATTGGCTGCTTGTAAATTAGATTCCCTTACAAAAAAGGAGTTTATTCAAGTGTGCTATTAGTATACTTCTTTTAAACCTTTTTTCAGTTTACTTTTTATGTACTTATCAGAGATATACTTAACAAAATTATACTTAATTATACTTGGCTTATATACCGACAAGTATACAGAAAAGTCTAAGTGTACTTAGCAGGTATACAGAAAAGTCCAAGTATACTTGGCTTATACTGAAAAGTATATTTGGCTAAGTACTATAAATTAAATAAATATAAATTAACTTAAAGAAAACTTACAAGTACACTTGCAGTAAAACTATTAAACTAGTAGTTTACTGAGAGTATACTTTAAAGTATACTTTTATAATCTAAAAAGTTGTAAAAAACACTATACCCATAAGTTCACTTGTAGTATAGTTCATATTATAGTTGCAGTACAAAATACAACTTGGATGTAAACTAGTTGTGTACTCAAAGTTTACTACTCTTACATTTAAAGTATACTTAAGTATACTTTTATAAACTAAAAAGCGGGCCAATTTAGTCCCAAGAAGTATTGAAGTAGTGCACTTACAAGTGATCAACTACATTGATATTGGTATACTTATTACATAAAGTATACTTGGGAATATACTTGAAATATACTTAAGTTTAGTTTGTAAAATAAACTTGAAGTATACTTCTTTTTTATAAAGGTTAGATCATGGTGCAGATTAGGAATATGTATTTAATTTGTGTTTCTTTTTTGTATTTTATTATGATTTTGTAGAGATTAATATTATTATTATGTTGTATATAGGATATATTTGATTTGTTGACCAAAATGTGACAATGTTCATGTAAAATAATAAAATACTAACTAGAAAAGAAGTTTCTGAAGAAATTGCGGTGTGAATGCTGGTTGCTGAAGAGCTGACGCTACGCTGTAATGCTGGCTTAAATGTTGTGAGAAGAAGGTGAAGTAGTAGGAACAGTTGGAAAAGTGGGAATGGGTTTAATTTTTATGAATTTCATTGAAAAGTTGAATAATACCAATAATTTATCAAAGATGTGGAATATTTTAAGGTTTTCGAATAACTGATGCTACACTGCATTGCTGACTTTAATCTGTATGAAGAAGGAGAAGAAATAGGAATAGTTGGGAAAGTGCTAATGGATTTAATTTGTATGAATATCATTGAAAAGTTGAATTATACCAATAGTGTATAAAAGATGTGGAATATTTTAAGGTTTTTGAAGACGCTACACTGCACTGCTGGCTTTAATCTGTATGAAGAAGAAGGAGAAGTAGGAATAGTTGGAAAAGTGGGAATGGTTTCATTCGTGTGAATATCATTGAAAACTTCAATATTACCAATCATTTATAAAAGATGGGGAAGATTTGAAGGTTTTTGAATAGCTGACACTACACTGCATTGATGGCTTTAATCTGTATGAAGAAGGAGAAGAAATAGGAATAGTTGGAAAAGTGCTAATGGGTTTAATTTGTATGAATATCATTGAAAAGTTGAATAATACCAATAGGTTGAATTCATAGTTTCCTGTTAACATACAATGAGAGTTGGGGGCTTTTATTTTGTAAAAAAAAAGTCTCATTGGGAGCTATGCATTATAAAAAAGGTATGTCATTCACAAAAAGGAAATCTTATCAAATGGCTACCCAGGAGATTTATGTTGGGACCCCTGGGATATAAATAATCTATGGATATAATACCAACAAGCAGTAAGAGAGGCTAAAGCAGAGTGGTGCGCCCCCCTGTGACAGTGGACTACATTGCCCACCGTGTAACGTTGGAGCGACACAGCGCGGCAGCAGCAGCTCCGCCACTCAACGCGATAACTCGCGGTGAGGCATCAGCAGCAGCAGAGCAGCAGCTGGGCGGAAAAGGCGGGAGAAGACTGCCGCTTCCGCGTCCGCGCACAGGCACACAACACATAGGGGGGCAAGATGGACGATAAGTTAATATTGGCTGTATATAATTACCCAGAGCTGTACAATGTCACTTTGCCCAATTACCGCTGCACGGAAAGTCGTGTAAATGCGTGGAGAAGCATCAGTATCATCCTGGGTCTGCCGTGTGAGTATTTCACTGTTTATCACAACTTTACTGACAGTTATTTCCTAGTTGTCATGGACGACTAGACACGCAGACGTTAGCGGTGTTACCGTGGAGATAAGAGGTGTTTCTCATGAGTCTTACAGGCATGTTGTTGTTTCTTTGTGGTGTGATGTTCACTCACCCGGTGGTGTGGATGCAGCCGCGCGTACCGTACCGTGCTAGCGGTAGCAGCAGCCGCGGCTCGCACGCTGTAGGCCGCGCTGCACCGGACGGCACGGCACGGTACGGCTCTGCTGCTGCTGCGCCGCCGCCGGCCGCGTGTCCAACACGGCACGGCGGAGGGGGAAACATGCGCAGCGTCACACGGACTCGGTGTTTACCGGGGACCACCGAGCCGCGTACTTTTTCCGCCTCGCTCCACAGAGAGGGAGAGCTTCTCGTGGGAGCGTTGGCGGCGGCAGCGGCAGCACGGTTTGTTAGGTAAAACATGTCAGAGCCAGGGGACGGAGCATGGATGTATTAAAGGGAGGGAGGAGAGGCCCCCCTCAAACATTATCAGGTGCACAGGTGTATGATGGGGCGGCATGTAACACGGATGAAGGACCTCCAGACTAGATCAAAAATAACATTTAGCATTTCTTTACCTAACTTTATACAGACTTATAATTAAAGCTTAAAGGTCCCATATTGTAAAAAGTGAGATTTTCTTGTCTTTTACATTATAAAACAGGTTTAAGTGCTTTATATAAATACTGTTAAACTATCAAAACGCTCATTTCTGTCCATTTGTGATGTCACAAATATACAATATTTAGACCATTACAGAGAGAGGGAGGCCCCCATCCTCAAACATCATCAGGTGCACACTGTCAATTTATGATGGGGCGGCTTATAACACGGATGAATTAAGAATGATCTCCAGACTAGATCAAAAATAACATTTAGCCTTTCTTTGTGTAACTTTATACAGACTTATAATTGAAGCTTAAAGGTCCCATATTGTAAAAAGTGAGATTTTCTTGTCTTTTACATTATAAAACAGGCTTAAGTGCCTTTAAAACAGGTTTAAATGCCTTTAAACATGCACTATCTGCAACCATCTTGGACTCTAACCACTGGCGCACTTTACACTTACTTTAAACTATACATCCTATATACCACTTTATAGACTGCACATATGTACATTTATTTATTGATGGACTGTACACACTATGTTCACCCATTCACTCTGTATCTTTTATATCTCTATTATTGTTTTTATAATTTTTGTATACCTGTACCTCTTCTGTGTTTCACTGTTTGCTGATGTTGCTGCTTTGACACCTGAATATCCCTGCGAGGATTAATAAAGGTTAATCTTATCTTATCTTATCTTAAACTATCAAAACGCTCAGTATACGGAGAAACACACACAGCCCCATATTCAGAAATTGCGCATTTGAAACAAGCCGTTATAGGATTTCTGTCCATTTGTGATGTCAAAAATATACAAAATTTAGACCATTATATGGTTTTAAACGTAAACATTCTAAATGTGTCCCAGTTTATTTCCTGTTGCAGTGTGTGTGAATGACATCAGCTGACAGGAAGTAAACATGGACCCAAACTGTTGCCTAGCAACACAATTCTGTTGCAATTCCATTAAAATGCACTAAAACGGAGCGTTTCAGACAGAGGGGTAAATACAGGTATATTCAGGCTTGTGTTGTTGAACATTACAGCATGTAAACATGTTCTAGTAGAAACCCAAAATATAGTATGAACCTGAAAATGAGCACGATATGGGACCTTTAATGCTTTATTTGAAATTTACCAGGATAAAGTAGTGTTTTGCTATTTTTAATAGTCCATTATAATGTATAATAGCCTACACTTCCTGGCCTGATCCAACATGCCACATGTTATTCATTTAGGAAGATTATAAATAAACTTTCTAAGAGGTGTTGATTCAACTGTATGATTTTAGTGGCCACTGATTGTATTGTTCATTCTCAAATGCCAGATTATAAATCAAGCCCTGATTAATCATTAATCAGTTCACGGGAAAATAATCATCAATTATTATTATGATAATCAGTTAATGATTTCAGTCATTTTCAAAGACAAAATAGCCTTTTTCTTTGTTTGTCTTATTGTATAGTAAATAGAATATTTTGGGGTTTTGGACCAAAACAAGCAATCTAAATATGTCATCTTGAACTTCCGGGATGTAATGGGCATTTTTCACTCTTTTCTGACATTTTATCAAGAAGATAAGTATTTGCAACCATAATCAACACCTCTCTGACAGTCTCAAAAATAAAACATAAACTTAACAGAGGAACAATTGAAGTGCTATCGCATTGATTTGGCTGCTTTCTAGGGCTGACCCGAATGCTTCGAAGCTTCAACCGTTGCCATGGTATTCGACCTCCAAATAATTATTCGAAAGCTTACTTTTTTATTTATTTTTTATATATAAGTATGCAATAATAATGTATAAATACCAAAATAGCCCATGAAATAAGGAATAATCCCACATTATTCACGTTCAACATTAATTATTATTAGTTATTCTCAGACGGATATCGCTGTTTGTTGTGTGTAGAAGTACGTGCGTGTACAGTAGTGCGTCACCGGCGCTGTCCTGGGCACTGAAATGGGGGAGCTGGAGACAGACAGACAGAAAAACATGTCAGCCTGTTGCACGGCGCCGTGCTGCAAAGCTTTGAATACCTTCGAATATTTCTCAACCGAATCTAATTACTAATTACAACTTCAACAATGATATAAATATATATAAATATTTGCCGGGTGAGAGAAGAAGAGCACACTTCTCACAAGCCATTTAGACGATTTTTCCTCACAAAATGTTTGGGAATATAATTTTATGGAAAATATTTTAATTATAATAGTTTAAAAACGATGCAGTTTTAGGGGACGTCCAGGTTACTGGCTGCTTAATTGTTGCTGGGAATATTTCTTTCATTCCTGTTTATTGAATTTGTATGAGATTTCTTGCTCCTTACACTGATATTTTACTTTTCTAGGTGAGGAATGTAAAAGAAAATGGAAGAACATGAGAGACCGGTACTTGAAGGAAGTCCGAATGGAGATCAAAAGCAAGAAGCAAGGAGAGATTGCGCAAAGTAGATGGAAATATCGACAACTTATGAATTTTATCGCACCCTTCACTGGATCAAGAAGCGGAGTGGGAGACATCGGAGGCAACAATGACGACGACCACGACAATCCTGACAACGAATCTGGCAGTGCCGAGGGAGAAACCACGCCATCCGAGGCAGTCAAGACGCCCCATTCCGTCATGAAGGGTCCCGTGAGTCAAGCTGACCTGAAGCCCCAGGTAGGGTTTGTGACGCAGCTCCCTTCAGTGGCTCAAGACACACAGATGGCCCAGCTGGCTGTTCTGGCAAAGATGCCATCGGGCCAGCAGATCACCCCCAAGACTGGACGGAAACGGCGCCAGAATCAAGAGTCACTTTCGCTGTCGTCTCCTCAAAGTGCATCATCCCCTACAAAGTGGCTGGTCAAAGACAATGGCACGACATTTCCCAACAGGCCGCGGGATGAGGACGAACTGTTTCTTCTGAGCTTTGTCCCTGCTCTGAAGCGACTCGCTCCACAGAAAAGGTGCGAGACAAAAATAAAGATCCAGCAGATTATGTATGAAGCAGAGTTCAACGTTGCACAGCAAGAGAAACCGCCAGAGCCGGCAATGCAGGACTAAACTGACTATTTTTATACTTTATTCTGCTTTCTAAAAACCTCTTCCACAAAATGACCAAAATATCTATTTTTCTTTTTTTTTTACAGCACACAGTGGTTGAGTCTGAAGTACATCCTTTTTTTAATTTGAAATTAACAATGAAGAATACCTTTTACTATTGAGCAAGTTGTTGCATTTTTTTTCCACACCACTGTGGTTTGGTGGGTCTTGATTTGCATATTTGTTAGATGAGTAAGGCTTGTGAGAAAGCCCTAACATATTTACACCTTGATAAACCAGACAGACTCTGATTAATTTTTTTATTTACATAGATTTTCTGTCAATAGAGTGAATTCACATTTAGAAAAGTGGTTTCATGTTCAACCAGCCAGTCTTCATTCCAGTAATAATCTACAGTATTTTACATTTAATTACAGGGACAGAGAAAACTGAGCAAAAAAGAAATACTTTACATTTTGGAGAGGAACACTGTTTCATAAATTAAATCTTTCAACTGCTTACATGCATCAACATTTCTTTTTAATCTCATCTAAAATAAAGAGACAATGCGTGACATTGTTTTGATTCCACAAAACGTGTGTGATTTTGGTAAATTTCGACAATGACGTGTAATTTGTAAGATTAGGAAGAGCTATATTAAAAAAAAAGAATCTTAGTACATCAGTGAACAGAGAGACAAAATGGATGAGGCACATGCTAGTAAGACTCTGCAATAATTCAAAACAATACAGGTTGTGTTTGTGATAAATTGACAAGAGATTTAAAAGATTTTAAAAGCACAGCTGTTAATAATAAAATAAATGATCACAGTCATGGTTTACTGGTACATTTGAGTATAACAGAGCTAGGTTGTGTCCGAAATTCCATAATAGCGTGCTGTTTAGTACACTAAAACAGTATGTGAGATTTTTTTTAGCATCTCTGAAACCAATAGTAAGCAAATTGCATAAAATGTCTGGTGAAATATTACAGTATGCAAACAGTGGACACTATGGTGGCATAAATATCCCACAGTGCAATGCGGTAGTGACATGGGTAAGTAAAGATTTCACTTTGCTTGCCGTAATACATTTTAAAAATTTGTTCAGACTTTATGATTCTCACAAATCATCATTTTGGTCATATCAGGTTGGTACGGGTTGCCATGGTTATGCGTCTCCAACCGGTAAAGAGGCTCTCAGGAAGTGACAACATAAATTACTGCTCAGTGCATCTGAAGAGATACATACTACTGTTTATTCACATAAAAGTATGTTGATCGATAGCGCACATATTTTGTATATAATGAATAGTATGTGATTTCGAACGCATCATTAATGTTATTTTTAACACCTGTGCTCTTCCTGCTATGAGCAGTCAATAGGAATAGGGCCAACTGACTAAAATTAATTTCAAATAAAAGATAGCCTTAAAGGGGATAGGGATCAAATAGGGGCCAAATATAGGCTGAAAGGAAATTACCATATACAACATATGGGATTAAAAGTGTGAATGAAAATCTAAGTAAATGAGCAGTAATAACTCAAAAACAATAACAACAAAAGAGTACTGAGAATGATCTCTTCCATTTTCTCTAATCTGAACAACCTCATGTATGTGTCTGATTAAAATAAACAAAAGAGAGACAGACATGTTGTAACAAGCAGCATGACGTTTGAAGCTTTTAGCTGATGCAGTTTGGGTGAAGAATTTGGGTGTGCTGCTTTGCAAAGCAACTGTGTTTATGAGTTGAAACATTAGGAAACCAAGGCTAAATGGTTCACCTTGATAGATGTTATCCATATCTTTATTTTCGGAAAAAAACCTGCGTCATTCAAATCTCACATGGCTTTGTGTCAAGGAGAGAGAGGGAAAAAAAGTAACCAGAAAGGAGGCAGAATCATATTGGTGCAAACCGTGATGATGTGCCATAATGTCGCAGAAGATGTTGTCTTTCCGTGCATTTATGCAATCAGCAGCCAGAACATAATCACCAGAGCGACAAACAGGAAGAGTCGAGACAGAAACTGTTCATCCATGTGTTGTGGTGTCCCAGGGGCCGCTGTTTGGGGAATTGTTTAACAGAGGTTATTTGGCATGTTGTTGATAAAAAGACACAGAGTGGTGAAGTGTTTGAAACATAAATACCTGGAGGAGGTCTTCCGTCATTGATGTTAAAGGCTGTAGCAAAAATACCAAATGGAAAGGCACCGATTCCAAATGACATCTGGAAACCGCCATCTCCAAAGCCAAACCCTTGAAAGCCCTGGGAAACATGGATTTTATCATTAACATGAAGACTTGTGTTGGTTCCCTTAATATATAGCCATATATTCAAAGTATCTGAGGGACGGTTAAAAAAAATACAGCAAGTGAGATGTGACGCAACAGCCAGGGAAATTTGTGTGATCATTCTCAAGAGACGTCTCTACTCTTCTCAGCGCTTAGTATCTAATAGATCCCAGTGGGAAATGTTCTTTTGTTAATGGATAAAACACAGGTTTGCACGACAGCATCTACATCATATTATGGAATTGTTTCATCATGAATGCATCATTTTACTCAACGGCTGACACTGAGAAACTACATACAGCTGTCTAACACATTTGGAATCAAAGTATTGATCTGGCACAAAATCATGCAATCGCACACTTTTTTTTTATTACCATACAAGTATACTTGTACAAAGTACTTACACCACGGTTTTCTGGCTCAGGCCTCTGACCTTGTGGTCGAGGGGGTGTTCTTTCTCTATAAAACAAAACCACATTTTGTAAAAGCTGTGATTTAATACATTCATAACAGTTCAGAAAAAATGCTCATTTTAAGTGTGTCATATTGTGTGTATTATGATTACATAATACATGAAGTTTAGAGTCAGCCTGAAATGTACTACTACATTAAAGTACACACCTGGGGTCTTGTTGACCTGTACTTCCCCGTCCATACAAGGGGATTACTTTGTCTCGGCTGATGCCAGCTTTACACACCGGACACACTTGTCTGTTGGGTCTGGTCTCCAACCACTGCGTAAAGACAAAGACATACTAATCAGTTATATACCATCAATAACAATGCATTGTCATTTGATATGTGATTATATATATTATATTGAATAGTGAAGAAGGAGAAAACAAAGATCAGCTTACCTGATGCAAGCAAGGCCAACTGATTGAGAGGAGGAGCAAAGGGAAACAAGAGTTTGATTAGTAAAACATTATATATGTACCAGAACAACCTGGCTGTGCAGAATATACAACATTTACTAAAAAAGAAAATGGCATCCATATATCCTGTGTTCACAAATTAAAAAACATTGCCTCACTTCATTAGTGAAAGCTAGCAACTAAAGAAGAAAACAGAAGAAAATGGCTTCACGTTAAGAGGATTGATGAAAATGAATAACTAAACTGGCACTGTCACCACTGATATCAGACCACATGCTAAAGACCTGTCCTATCCTGTCCTGGCTACAGAGGCTGGAAAGTTTGTATGGAGTCACCAAGATGACAAAATCACTGCTTATGCTTACACAAAAGCTCTGCACTTGCAGCTCTAAGCTTGTATTTACAGACTATACTTTTATGGTATTAGGTCTATACTTTGTAAACATTAAACCAGCAAAACTATTGAATGATATTCCTGTAATAACTAGCTAGTAATAACAAACATTGTTTTTATTCTAGAGAAGCACTTGTATGCCATGCCTGGTAGTTTTCAATATCATTATTTTACACCATTACTGTTAGAGTAAATCTAACCAGATATCAACAGTACAACTGATGATGGTTGTTGTTGTTGTTAACTTTCGAAACTAATGTTGGCCAGTAGGATGTATGCCAATAGACTGGTGTATACCCAGTTAATCTCTTGTTCAATCATATGAGAAATAATATTAGCTAGACTGATCTAGATCTGGCCTTAAAGGTCCCATACCGTGCTCATTTTCAGGTTCATACTTGTGTTTTGGGTTTCTACGAGAACATGTATGCTTTAATGTTTCAAAAACACTTTATTTTCCTCATACTGTCTTCTTGAATATGCCTGTATTCACCATCTGTCTAAAACACTCCGTTATAGTGCAATTCAATGGAATTGCAACCGAATTGCGTTGCTAGGCAACAGTTTGGGTCCATGTTTACTCCCTGTCAGCTCATGTCATTAACATACACTGCAACAGGATATAAACTTGGACACATTTAGAATGTTTACGCGTAAAACCGTGTAATGGTCTAAATATTGTATATTGGTGACATCACAAATGGACAGAAATCCTAACGGCTTGTTTCAAACGCGCAATTTCTGAATACGGGCTGTTTGTATTTCTCCATATATTGAGCGTTTTGATACTTTCACAGTATTTATATAGTACTTAAACCTGCTTTATAAAATAAAAGACACGAAAATTTAACTTTTTACAATATGGGACCTTTAATACTATTATATTAATATAGACTGAGGTGGGTTATAATGTAAACAGGAGTCCCAGACAGTAGCTTAGTTCTTACCAGAAGAGGTGTCCACACAGGCTGATCACTGCATCCTTGGCGGTGTCCAGACAGATGTTACACTCGAAGGTGCTGTCCTGGTTGCCGCTGTCAGCCGCGGTGGAGCTGCTGGATCCGGGACTCGGGTTCTCAGTGGCCGCAGTGGAGCCAGGGGCTGGAGGAGGGGGGGCAGCGGTGGCCATTTAAAGACTCAACAACAAGAGGGTTACAGGTGACTCCGCCGGCACCCAGCGACTCAAAACAAGTACATATGGAGGCCCAGGTGATGGGGTTATAGCTAACAAAGAGGACAAGACGTGAAATCCAGAAACATCCACCGGCTGCTAGCGACCGTTAGCTCCCATCTAGAGAAGGAGTTACTGCCGTTAGAGAGAGGACAGGAAACCGGTTTTACTGTCGGACGGATCTACTAAATACAAAACAACGAACAAACAATACAAGGCCGTTAATCCGCGTGTCGTTCCCAACGTGATTTTCTAACTAAAAATGCTAAAACTTATTGTCCTGACGTCTGGTTGCATCACACGTCCGTCAGCACAGTGTTAACCGGAAGTACATCCTGGTAGTGATGTGTCAGTTACGAACGAGCCGGTTCAAAGAGCCGGCTCTTTTAAGTGAACGATAATGGTACGTTTTTTATCGCGAGGGGACGCGACGCTTCCCAACATTGGATGCTTGGTGGGCTGTCACTAGACACATGCTGTCCCCACCTGATTGGACGAAGGCTTTCCCTCCATGGGCTGCTGCTCCCAGCTTTCAAACCGGAAACAGTATGGAGGCTCGTTTGGAAACTTTCTTCTCTTATTTCACGAAAATAGTTCACCGAAATGTGTTTCTGAAAACATTTGAGGCGAGAAATAAGCCATGCAGTTGCTGAATCTGTCTTTATTTTGGATCGACAAGGCTTAGTTTAAAAGATTCTCGGTAGTTTCGAGAGGCGGCGAGTTGCGTCGTTGTAACGCTCCGTCTCTCAAATGGCGCCGCCACGCTACCAGAATGCATTGTGCGGCTGCTTACATAGACAACAAATGAGGAGCGTGGAAAGGACAGAGCCTGTGGACACGTACCATAAGAGCCGGCTCCGTCCGAGAGACGTTTTTTCCGTTTATTAATTCAAGGCAGAATGATAGGACGATCTTCTCCGCACCACGGGCACTCCATGCACATACTGTGACTGAATGTTGTGTTAATGACGTCCGTGAGACCAATCAGGTGATGACAGACAAGGATCATACCATCAAGCAGGGAGGGGCGTTGGTGGGCGGCGCACTGACGGTCTACAGGTACAGAGCAGGAGGAAGAGGAGAGAAAGAGAGAGAGGATTGCGGTGCGCGAATAGCAGAAAGGACGAGTGACAGTCGGAAACAAAGCAGCATGTAAAATTATGGTATTCTGGAAATTATAGGGTTTAGTATAATTATATTTAATAATTTAAGTGATACATGTGCACACATACTAATCATAGGTGAAAACAGCGCTAAATTTGGCTGAATTATAAAAGGCAGAAGTGGTAAAATGAAGAACCGTTTGGGAGCTGAAAGAGCCAGCTCTTCTTGGTGAGCTGAGCCAAATGATCTTGCTCACTAAAAAGAGACGGAATTCCCATCACTAAATCCTGGAGGGAGGCAGGGGGCGTGGCTACGAGTTAGCTGAGTTGTAATTCCCTCAGTCAGGCCTATCAGGTGCCCACAACAAGAGGCTCCACCAATCAAACGTCAGTATTTATTAATGTTGTAAATCTAAAACTATGAGCTACTTCTTTCACATTTTTCCATTTTGAATCAAGAAATATTAACAAGAGCATGTTTGATATGCTTTATTAACTTGAAATAAAACAAATACAACAATAATGTGCAACAGTAGCCTACTGCTTGCTAGTAGTACAGCTACATTAAACCTGCAATAGGCAGAATGTTTTTGGCATCATTGGGCAAAATTTCCATAACCAAATTTCATCATATTGTAATTCAAGTGTTCTGAGAGAAAACTAGACTTCTGCACCTCCTCATGGCTCTGTTTTCAGGTTTTAAAAAATCCAGACTTTGGCCAATCACAGGTCATTTCAGAGAGAGAGCGTTCCTATTGGCTGTGTTCCGGCTGGTGGGCGGTGCTTGATATTTCCTCAATTTATCTCAACATGGCTGCCGGGTCACAAACTTTCTCATTTAACAGCTAAACAGTACACTACAAGATGTTTCTGAAAACTTTATAGGTGAGAAATAGGCATTACAGTTACAGAATATTGATTAATATTTGATCAGCGCTGCTTAGTTTGAACATTTGATCAGACTATGCGTGTAATTGACAGCTGCTTAGATACAGCAGGCTCCAGCTCGGCTCTGATTGGTTGTTTCCTCCGATCTGTGAAATCTTGTAGATGCCATTAGGAGCACCGGAGGACACAGAGGCACATGATTTTTTCAGATTACCTGTCTCATGCACTACTGTCAGGATATAGCGACCGTTTTATAAAAATAACTGCTTAAAATCATATTTGCTCCATTTCTACCCACTGCAGCTTTAAATCAAAAGGGAAGTTTGAAATTTACAGAACAGAATTAAGTTACAACAAAGAACATCATTCATTTATTTACTTTCCCTTAGAAAATGCAAATATGTATCAATTACTAATTACAAGATTGAGAATAAAGGTAATTGTTTTTTCCAGTGCTTTTTTTCTCTTCTTTTTGTTCCCTTTTTTTCTTTTCTTCGGAGGACTAGATTTACTTAAAACATATATGTTTTGATGGCCACATGGTTATTTCAATGATGTTTTAGTTCACAGTCAGCTCAACCAAATAATATTTTGTAAAATGCTGAATTTAATATAATTTCATTCAAAATACTTTATTCATCCTACAAGGGGCATTTTGAAGCAAGCTGGTTTGCTAACATAACAACACACAAGCTATTCATTCACACTCATAACAACAATCTAACATTTTTTAATAATATACATATATAATTTTTTTTTAAGATGAAAGACACAATAATTAATGTCAGTGGCTAATCCATAGCTGTCCAACACAGTCCAAATGACCAAATGTGATTATTGTGTCATGCAAATTTGATATTGTGTAAAGATTAATGAGGTTTTATCATCATTATAAATAAATCATTGATACGTCTATGTATATACAGTATACACGGGTAAAATATGCCTATGACATGATTTTGTCAATATCACCCAGCTCTATAATCATGTTCTGTACTGTGAAATACTCCTTGTCATTGATGACAAAGGTTTCAACTTGATTTTAGATAACTTCCATTGACTTACACTTTGAGTGATTGAGACCACCTGTACGGAAATCCTCCGCCATTGCCTCCTCTATCCTTGATGTCAAAGACCGCTTTAGGATTCGTTTAAAGTCGTTACCAATGAACACGTAGAGAAGTGGGGATATGAAACTGTTTGCTGCAGCCAGGGTGGCCCCCACCTTCAGGCCAGTTTTAAGTACGTCTACGCTGTGGTTGTGGTTCTTCAAGTCTGACTCTAAAAGAACAAAGGTATGATAGGGGACCCAGCAGAAGAAAAATGAAAAAATGAGCGCCGCCATGACTTTGTAAGGCTTTGTTGACCTGATGGTCAAACTTCTCAGCTTCACAGTGAGCACCGAGCTGCAGAACACAATCATGAGGAAAGGAATCAGGAACCCGCAGATGAACCGAGTCAGCACCACCGTCTGGTGTCTGGAGGATCCCATGTAACCGTTGTGGCACTGAGTGACTGAGCCGTGGACCGTGGTTTGTCTGAAGATCAGTGAGGGCAACGTTAGGAGTGCAGAGAGGAACCACATGAGGACGACAACTCCAAATGCTTTCCGCACTGTCCGGTGGTTATGTGACCACACTGGAAATGAAATCATTAAACAGCGGTCAGCGCTGATCAGGACCAACAGAAACACAGAGCTGTACATGTTGAGAAACAGGGCGGAGGAGGCGAGCTTGCACAAGACCAGTCCGAAAGGCCAGTGTGAGGTGATCACGTAGAAAACTTCCAGGGGCAAAAAGGCACAGAACAAAAAGTCTGAAATGGCCAGACTGATGTACCAGGTGGTGTAGACCGTTCTTTTCATTTTCCATCCACAAATCCATATCACCAATGAATTTCCTCCAAGGCCAATAACAGATATAATGATGTTGATCGCCACTAGAACATGAGTCAAAGAAGACTGAGGACTATTGAAAATCTGTCCAGTTGTTGTAGTGGTGGTGTCATTCTCGGTTTCATTGTCTGCAGTGTAATCGCCAAATTCAATATAATCCACCTCCATGCTGGTTACTTTTCCTGAAATATATAGCACAGTGTCTTCGTTTATATACATACATATACACATAGATGATTCTATGAACAGTTCACAATTTTTATCAAGAAAATCTATCTTAGTTTATTATATAAAATGTACTCAAGTACTCACGTTATGTCTCGTCGTAGAAGCAAATCACTTTAAAGTGCTGTATTCCCTTGCTGCTGGATGCAACTTCTCACTTCTGTTTCCTGGGCAGTGATAATGACGAAAGAGGAATCACAGTTGATATGTCATGGAACAAATGAGAATCTGCCCTCCTCTCACTTACCGTAAACACATCTACGTTTACACATACGTTTGTGGGTGAGACCAGTGTCAGCTGTTTAAGTGGGTTCACTTGGTCACGGAGGTCAAAACAACTGAAAATATACACTATATATATATATATAATAAATATTTCAAGTCTTACAACAGCTTTTCAGTAAAGTGTTGCAAAATCACAATGGAGATCCCCTTTACACAACCACACGAACAGACAAAACCACAAGCTGACATTCCCATAAGGGTGTGCCTATCGGCCTACACCATTTAGCCAGAAGGGCAGAGTTTGCAAAACTTAGGTCAAGGGTGATTTCCTGTTGCAGTGTTTATTGTAACTCAAAGGGAATTAGTTGATTTTTGACTATAGATCTGCAGTAAGAAAGATAAAATGTCAAATATAAAAAACATCATACACTCCATCCAAAATACCCATACTAATAAATCAGAATTAAAAGTCAACCATAAATGTTTGTGGTACGCACACCCATAAAATATAGCACACATCTGTGCCCTGCTTTCTTTTAAAAACAAATTGATAATTTGTGAAGATAAAGAGCATTAGGATTATATTTATCACTACTAATAGTAGCACTGGACCTCTTATGTCTTTAATAACAGCATATTAACGGCAGATATAGAGTCTTTTAGATGTTTAAGAAAGCCAGTACAACAAATGGCAGGAAGAGGAAGTTTTTGTCTTCAATCTTCAATTCAACTTTTCATGTCACGTTCTACATTGGCAGTGCTGTTGTAAGTAAGAGCAGTTCCCTAAAAATCATATGATGCAGTTATGTAACAGAAAAAAAGCTGAGTACATTATGTTTCAAGCACAAGCCAACTGACCAACAAATCTGTAGATTCTGCTTTCATAAAAACAGTCAATTTTACCCCTTTAAAGACCCCATCCTGACTTCTATTTGTTTCATAGGGCTTTTTAGCAGCAGTGGGAGAAGTATTCAGATCCTTTACTCAAGTACAAATACCATAATGTAGCCTACAAAACACTAAATTGCAAGTAAAAGTCCTGCATTCTCAGTTTTACTTTAAAGATACATTGTGGGTTTAGTAGCATCTAGTGGTGTGGTTGCAAATTGCAACCAACTGAGTACCCCTCTGCTCACTCCTCCCTTTCAAGACTGCCCATGTACAAAACCGTGGTAATGGTTGGAGAACTACAGTGGCCTTCAGGTAGGCTAACGTAAAAACACGAAAGTCTCTCTAGAGACAGTATTTGGTTTGTCCGTTCTGGGCTACTGTAGCAACATGGAGGAGCAACATGGTGGACTCCGTGAAGAGGACCTGCTCCCTATGTAGATATGAAGGGCTCATTCTAAGCTAACGAAACGCAACGATTCTTAGTTTCAGGTACACTAATAAAAACATAGTTATGAATATTTCTGCTGATAGATCCACTGAAATGTTACACACTGTTCCTTTACATAAAAGTACAGAATAATTAGCGCTGAAATATACTTAGGTTATGGCAGCCTATCAAAAGTAAAAGTAGCCTAAAAGCAGAATGACCTCTTTTATACCCTGATATTATTGTGTTATATTACTGATGCCTTCTGCCGTCAAGTCTTTTAAGCCACAGTAGTGCAAAGTAACATAGGCTACAGTAGATTTGATCAACTACTGTACTTTGTACTAATTTGAATGTAGCCGCCTACCTACAGTAAATATTTTCACCGTAGCTATACCGCTGTTACATCCCAGCTCAAAGGCTGCTACCAAAATGACAGACCAGACGAGTTTTAAAATAGTAAAAGGCATTTATTTAACCAACTAACAATAAATATCTAAATAAATGTGGAAAGTCAGTAATCAGTAATGTAGGCATGTGTGGGTGTGCGAAAATGTCTGCAGCAAACAAAACCAAAAGCCCAAGGCTTATTGAAAGGAGGCTGGGTCACGGGCGGACATGGGTCTTGGGGTATGGGGTATAACGCATGCGCAGTGTGACTGAAGCTGCGGTCGTGCGTTGCGATTGGCTCAATTTCGGCGAGTGAAGGCCAGATTGTTCTGCGCATGTGTTGAAGAAATAACTAAATAAACGTGGAAAGTCAGTAATCAGTGATGTAGGCATGTGTGGGTGTGTGAAAAAAATGTTTGCATCAAACAAAACCAAAACCAGCCAAGGAAAAGAGAGCCCTCTGTGGGAAGGGAGGGAGCTATATATATTTTTCATTTTTTAGAAGTGGGTTAATGAATGTTCACCATGGATGTACTATATTATAAAAAGATGTTGTTGTTGTTGTTTTTCTCTCTACCGTATTTAGATTCAAGATTCAAGATTTAAGATGTTTATTGTCACACCGTTTATACGAGTACAATCGTGTGAAATACTTTTTGCTAGGAAGCTCCATTAAGAAAACAGTAAGTTAAGTAGCAAAAAAATAAAATAAAATAAAATAAAAATAAAAATAATAGTGTATTTACAAATAATATAAAGTATAATAATAAAGGAAGTACTTGGTATATGGTAACTATAGAAGCAATATATATATATATATATATATATATATTTTGCGGGAAGCAAAATTTGCAAGAAGCAAATTATATATATATGTATTTTTTTATTTTTTGCTTCTATAGTTACTTCCTTTATTTATATATATATGTATATATATATTTTGCTTCTATAGTTACCATATACCAAGTACTTCCTTTATTATTATACTGTATATTATTTGTAAATACATTATTATTTTTATATATATATATATATATATATATATGGATATATATATATGGATATATGGGAGCAGTAGAGGTTGCATACTATAAAAATATTGCGCAGGCAATTTTTTTTTTTTTAGAAAGTTCAATACAGTAGTAACATAAACATGTTCAGATTTTTTATGACAAAAAAAATCAGTAGATATATTTCACAGTAAAAAAAATAAAAAAAAAATAAAATAAATTATACAACAAATAAAATGTAAGGAAAGGAAAAGATGAATAAAAAGAAAAAAAAACTGGGATCCTTTAAACATTTGGAATAAATTTGAAATGTCTAAATAATAAATAAATAATAGTCTTTGCCCATTCAAATTTTTTGAGTTTTTAAGTTTTCAATCGTAGTCAAATATGTTATAAAATCAGTCTTATAAAAACATGTTTTACATAAACTGCACATGCGCAGATGTGATGAGTTTGGCCCCGCCCCTAACAGAGACGTGTATAAAAGCTCTCCTCTTTCTAACTGCGACATTCTCCTTCACTGACTGTCAACATGGCCGGCACCATCGCGAACAAGTGTCTCAGTCCTCTGACTTTCCTCACCAGGAGGCTCGCTGCTCCGGAGTTCATCACCCAGTGCTGCTACCACCAGAAGGTAAAACACCTAGTCTGTTATAGCTTCAGTAAAAGGAGGCTGGATCACTGTGTGCTAGCTGCTGTTATGTCTATTGTTTACAAATATTACCATCAGCTTTGAGTAGTTAGATCATAACAATCATGACGTGTAAGTGTGTCATCATGAGTAAGTGTGTCATCATGAGTAGGTAATCAGCTAGTTTTCTATATAGTTGGATGTATAAATACAATATAGGTTACATCAGTCTGCTGTCACTAACTAACATTAGATAACATTATTTGTTTATTTTTTATGCTTTCTTTATTGAACAAATGCTCATTTACAGTGGTACAAACAGATACATAGACAACTGAGAAAAAAACTAAAATAATTACATAAACATTTCATAATGCCAGAGTTTATATATATATATATCACATGTAGTAATTTAATTATAATAATAATATAATAATAATATAAAATAATTTACTTTTTTGTTTTTAACATTGTTTATTATGATGGTGACCAAT
This sequence comes from Sebastes fasciatus, assembly GCF_043250625.1. NCBI lineage: Eukaryota > Metazoa > Chordata > Actinopteri > Perciformes > Sebastidae > Sebastes > Sebastes fasciatus. The sequence goes on from NC_133813.1 coordinate 21,471,551, forward strand.
TTTAATTGAATGAATATGGAATTTTCCCCCAAAAATCTCAATCTTATCCTGATTTAAAATATAGCATTAAATCAAACATATTTATTTCAACATTCATCTTAACGTTTCTTTTGTAGAAAGTTGGAACATTATTTGTTTCTTTTTTTTTATGCTTTCTTTATTGAAAACATGCTCAAGCGGTAGAAACAGATACATAGACAACTGAGAAAAAGACAAAACTTAAATAATTACTTAAACATTTCATAATGCCAGAGTTTATGTTATATACATCACATGTAATAATTTAAAGGTCTTCATGGCTTTTTGTTTTTAACGTTGAGGTATGATGGTTAACCATTTTTACTTGAATCAATATGGAATTTTCCCCCCAAAAAATCTCAATCTTATCCTGATTTAAAATATAGCATTACATCAAACATATTTATTTCAACATTCATCTTTCTTTTGTAGAAAGTTGGAACATTATTTGTTTCATGCCAGTTTGCGAGACGTCACTAATCTGCCTCTCAGGTGGCCACAGCTTAAACACTTGAATCCCATCCGATTAATAAGCTTTTAACAGTGTGCTAGAAACCTGTAAATGTTCTGTTATATACCTGTAATAGAATTGTATCTTCTTGAGGATACATCTTAACACAACATCCTTAATCACATGCACAGTTTGAGTTTCATTGTGTGATGTGATGTCTGATGCAACATGGAGACACAGGGTCAATGATAATATTAAAATTAAGTTAGTTTATGCAGGTCTGGTAAAAACAGAGATGGTTCTCTCTTAATGTTTGAATGATTTAAAACAGTATACTTTCTTATTGTAGTTTTTTTTTTTTTTTTTGGGCTGTGACGTAGTAGGCCTACCTGCCTTTAAATCTGACATCCCATCTGGCAAAACGGTTAGGCTTGGATACGTACAGCAAAATGTCCTTTAAAAAGCTGTAAGATAAAGATATTTCTTTTATCTAATTGTATTCTACACCATAAAACTTGTTTAAAAAGCTGAAAGATTATACATATGTGGATAACTAACAGAGAGCAAAACAAACAATTCCAAATTAGTGTATTAAATGTAGTCTTTATAGGATATTTTGTGATGCAAGCTCAGCCACTTCATATTGTTAAAGTCAGAGTGACTTGGCAGAAACTAGGGGGGAGGGGGCAGGATGCAGGAGTTGATTTAGTTGACAATGATATCCTGTCCTAATCTGTTTATTTCAATGCTTCTTACGTCATGCTGAAAACTTGTGTCACGGTGATGCTCAAAACTTATTGACTCTTTTTTCTGATTATAGCAGAATACAAAAATCCTCCCGGGATGCTACTGTTGTTCTACTTCATCACATTTATTTCAGCGACAACTTGTTAAACCCCACATTGTTTTCTTCCTAACACAGTGTTTTCTTTCTTTTCTCTCTGAAGGTGGTGGATCATTATGAGAACCCGAGAAATGTGGGCACTTTGGACAAACGCTCCAAGAATGTTGGGACTGGATTGGTGGGCGCTCCAGCCTGTGGAGATGTGATGAAGCTCCAGGTATGTTGTTTGTCACTAAAGCATGGATGGATTACACCCTTTCTTATACACACAGAGCCATTAAAACTGAATTATATTAACACTGTTACTTATAGTTTAACATTACCATGAAGCATTTCTCTTATTTTTTGCAGTTTCCAGTGGTTATAGATTTTAAGAATTGGAGTTAAGTCGCCTTTGGTATTTGAGTATAACCCTAAAACCTCTCATTTTTGACAGATTGAGGTTGATGACATGGGGAAGATTGTGGATGCCAGGTTCAAAACCTTTGGCTGTGGTTCTGCTATTGCCTCCAGCTCTCTGGTCACCGAGTGGGTGAAGGGCAAATCTGTGAGTGAACACATTAGACATTTCTTTCTCCGAGTGCGTCATGTATTGCTTCTCATATTCTTATTTATTCTGCTCATGTCTTATCATTAACTAGGAAAGGTATTTGTGGTGACTGGAACTGTGTGCTTTTCTTTCCAGGTGGACGAAGCTTTGACAATCAGGAACACTGACATTGCCAAAGAGCTCAGTCTTCCACCAGTTAAACTTCACTGCTCCAGTAAGTTTTCAGTGATGCTCTTCCTTTCCACACTGCTCCACATACTGTATGTATATTTAATATATCGAATTGTTTCTCATCAGTGCTTGCGGAGGATGCCATCAAGGCTGCCCTGGCTGACTATCGCCTCAAGCAGCAGGACGACCAGCAGGAGGCAGTCCGGGCCAGCTTGTAAAACGGAGCGCACTCACTCTGAGCCGGGGCGCCGCTGTTGCTTCCTGCTATCAAGATGAGAAGTAGTCCAGCATCCTCACTTTGTCCTGCAGTATTGTTGATTGATGTCACCGTCGTCAACCCTCCGTAGCAGTGTCACACCAGGCTTTCCGTATTAGTCTGCGGTCCTCTGTATCTTTTAGCCTGTCATGTAAACGCACAATGTAAGCACTGTCTGGGCTTTGTGGTACAAAGGTGGGCCTTATATTTGAGATTTTAGGATTTTGTGCAGGGGGAGTGTTTAGTTTGAACGGTGTGATGGAGACAATGATTAAAGGCTGAGAGCTGTATCCTATCTGCACCCTAAACACTGACCCTTTTGATATGCAATTATGCAAAGTGGCTTGAAACAATGAAAGGGTCCATTTGGCTTTAAGTGTAATTTATGATTATTAAGCAATGCTTCCTTGAATAGTTGCAATAAAAGTATCCTGAAACCAAAACTAATTCCCAAGCAGTGGTTTTCTATATGTGAATAATCTTGAACATGCAAATACCGATCTGTAAAACATTGTCAACACTTGGAGTTTTGCACAGAATTACAAAGTATTTAGGAACATAACACATAATGTTTACTGAAGTGGCTTATGTGCAGAATATTTTAACGAATTACACAAACTGAGTGCGTTCTTAAAGGAACAGTGTGTAACATTTCAAGGGATCTATTAGAAATATAATATTCCTAACTATGTTTTCATTAGTGAATAATCACCAGAACCTAAGAATCGTTGTTTTTTTTTGTTAGTTTAGAAGGAGTTTAGGGAGCAGGTCCTCTTCACGGAGTCCGCCATGATTCTACAGTAGCCCAGAATGGACAAGACTAGCGAGAGGCTTTTGCATGTTTACGTTACCTGAAGACCAACGCAGTTCTCCGACACGCTTGTGAAACTGCGGTAACTAGGGATGTTAATAATTAACCATTAACCATCATTAAGAATTTGTACGGATTAATGCTATCGGTTAAACGGTTAAAAGAAATAAACTACACACACTGCACTGCTACATTCACAGCTATAACGCCACCAAAAACCCCACACTCACCGCCGCCACACACACTGTCTGTCAGACATTCGCTAACGTTGAGCATGAAGCCATCAGCAACGCTACAGGTGCGAACGCAACACACACACACGGCCTGTCGGACACTCGCTAGTGTTACGCCCGGCTGACAGATAACGCCAGGAAGACACCGCCACGACCTCGCAGCTCAACATGCATGCAGCATCTTGGCTGCTACAGTAACTCTCCCTGATGGGTGAACTGGGGACTCAGTTGTCTGTTTTGCACATACACTGCAGCTGGTGATAAATGACGGATATAACCTGTTTGTGCATCGGCCTATCATTGCAGTTGTGCAGCTTGTAAGGCACTAAAACCACAGCACCGGTTAGAAAAAAAATTAGCATCCCTAGTGGTAACGTGAGCCGCAGGGTGTAGAAGTGTGATACCGTCTGCCACAGTCTGACTTCCTTTGCTTCTAAAGTAGTGTTATTATGGTGAGGATGGCCTCTGAGCGATGCAAACGGCGTTACCACACTACCCTTTAAACAACACAAAACATCCCATAAAAATAAATATGCTTTGTACCAGATGTTAATGACGTTACTCCATAAGACATGTCTATAATCTGGCATAAAGATGTATCCAGTCAAAGCAAAGCAACAGGCTGCTGCATGCATCTACCCTACACTGAATGAAAAAAAATACAATATTGCAAATAAAAACAACCTGTGATTGGAGTTTAGCAACCTTTCTGCAATTCCCTTGATACCTTTTCGTAAATTCACTGGACAAATAAAACAATACATTCAGGTCACAGTGTTCAGAATAGTTAGAAAGCAGTTTTCTCTCCTGCGATCAGCTGAAGTGTGGCAGAGTCATTGTGAATATGCAGAGAGGAGGGCCTCAGACTCCTGCCAGTTAGAAGCTCTTGTGACTCATCGTCCTCTGGATGAAGCTGCTCTGGAGGATTAAGCTCAGGGCTTCCTGCTGCTGCTGTTGCAGCTGCTTCACTGTCAGAAAGCTCACCCAGCTCCTTTTCCTCAGGGAGAGTCGGGAGCTGCTGGTCCAGGATGCTGCCATCTGGCTGAGAGCTGTCCTCAGGACTGTGGTCTGCTACTTTCTTACTGGGATCACTTCCCTCTGCAGCATCAACACTTTTATTTGGTGTGCGCAGCCTCTTGGCAGCCCTCATGATGTCTGCCTGGAGCTGCTTGTGAGAGTCCACCGGCTCACTTTCTTGCTCAGGAACGGCCTTTTCCGGCACTTCATTAAAGAGTTTAGCACCTCCAGTTTTGTCCCTGTCGTCCACGTACATTTTTGAAGGGAAGGAGGAAGGGTAGTAGGCGTTGACTTTGCGCCTGCGGCTCATTACGATCGCCCCACAGATAATGAGGAAGACGAGGAGGACGAAAGAGCCCGCGACAAGGATGAGGAGCATGTTCTCCTCCAGAAAGTCCACGACTCGATTCAGGAAGTCAGTTTCCATGTGGGTGGGGCCAGCAGGTGTGGTTTGGTACTCAGTGGAAATGTTGCTGGTGGGCAGAGAGGAAGTGGAGATAGTGAGCTCTTCCTCGTCTGTACTTCCTTCTAGAAGACCGTAAAAAGGTCGAGGTGTGGCCGAGCTGCTGCCGATGCAGAACACCACACACAGACCAATCAGATGAAGGGCCATCGGTAGCATGGTTTCCCCTCAGGATCTGTAAAGAACAGGAAACTGAAATGTCAGTGCCATTTGTGAAGATTATCTTGCTGAACAAAACGTGAAAGTATCATAAACGTTTGTTTGCCACAGAGCTTATTTTCGGCAATAATCCAACACCCAATTGAAAAATCAAAGGGAACAAGGGCGATGCTGACTTCCTGGTTGGCCTACAAAAATACGTCATCCCTGCACCACACAACAGATATCTAAAAAAAAAAAAGTGCAAATAGAACTAAAACTATCTGCATGACTATAGATACAAGAGAAAATGTTTTTTTTTATAATAAATGTGGGTGATCTGACCCTTTAAACACGGCTTTATTTATTTATTTGGATCACAATCAGCTCTCTACTCGGTCTGTGTGTCAACTTGCAGCAGCAGCTCCTACACTTTTATCCTTAGTCTGCTCCATCTGTGTGCAAGCTGAGCCACATGAGCTTCTGCTCTCATCTGGAAAAAGGGGGGTGAGATGTCTTTTTTTTTTTTTTTTCCAGAATTAACCACACACACTCACCCCAGACCAAATATACACGGCCACACATGCCTGTGCAACCAGATGCATAAACATACGCACATAAGGTGGTCATGTGCACACATGGAACTAATCTTCACTCGGCAGATTTTTTTTAAATTCCCCCAAAAAAAGTACTATGACCTAGATTCTGTCTTCAGTCCTTCACTTTAACTGACTTTTTAGTGGTCATGCTCTGACTTCCTGAGGCTGGATGCTGCTCTGAAGGTATCACAATGCTGTCACATCATCCACTTCAAAAATTGACATGTGAACTAACATCAAGAAATTCAAAGAAAAAACAATGAAACGTCAAAACATTTTTCTCACCATCCACTGCCGGCAGAAGAAGTGTCTCTGTTGGAATCGCCTCTGATGGAGGGTGTGTGAAACCAGTCTGGAAAAAGTGAACTAAGAGAGAGAGTGAGAGTACAGCAGAGAGTTGCAAATGCTCGGCGAGGCACGCCACTTCTGCAGTTTCACATTTCAGGCTGGAGGTTTGTCTGGATAGTGCAAAAGGAGAAAAAAAAAAGATGTCGTTAACTATGAGGACAAATCCCTCCTTCTGCCTCTCCACTGTTCTCCTCCCCCTCCAGCTTCCCAGAGAGCGTCTGGGCTCTCCGGCCTGCACACAGATTGTTCTTGTTAGGTAGGAGTTTGTAATGTGCTGTGGGGGCAGGGACCCTCTCCTCCACTCTCCTGTGCGGCCAACTGGATGTGCAAGGCCAACACAAACATAACTCTAAAAACATCAACCCTCAAACATCATCATCTGCAACATGTGTTCTCTTTTAACATATCTTTCTGCAGACGGAGCCTCTGATTGACAGTCTAGCCTTTCCTTCAACCTCAGCCTCTGACACTGATGACTAACAGCAGCAAGGCCTGCTGGGACAAAAAGAGCAGCTTGTTAAGAGTCGCCATGCTAATGCAGGAAGAGGTTAATGTTTCCTGTGCAGACAAAACACCCGTAACAGTCAGAAAAAGGGGCATTCTGCTCAAGCAATTAAACTCACACGGTGTGTGTGTGACCTCTTTAGGGAGAGAGAGTGTGACTGCGTATGAGTGATTGTGTATGTCTGCGAATGCATTTTTGGCAACTCCGCTGTGTTTGTGATCGGTCAAGACAAGTGTAGCTTTATATGGACATCAGGAGCATGAGATGGAGACCTGCATCCTCCAGGTTTACATTTGTCTCAGCTCTGTTGATATCACCGGTGTCTGTTTCAGTTACACGTAGCTCAACAACGCGGAGAAAAAAAAAAGCCCTAATAAGCAGTCAGACGTCTGTTTTGTTTTCGCTGGAAGGGAAGTGAATATGAAATCCAGTCCAGAGTAGAAGAAAGGCCTTTTATAAAGCCTGTCATGAATAAGGGAACTGACTTAGTCCACAGAGTTTTATTGTGACTGTTTAGAGACACGAAACACCTTTGACATGATAGAAACAGAGCAGACTTGTGTTGAAAGGTTGCACTGTTTTTCCACTCAAGCTGTTATGTTGAACATTTGCAGCACAAAGTTTAACAGAATAACTCAGAACAATGATATTATTTTGAGTGAACAGCTATCTGTTTGAAGCAAGAAAAACTTTGGTAAACCCTTATTTCAAGTCTAATAATTTTCAGGGAATTTCCTAGGAAGGCGTTGGCACCAAGTATAGGCAAAAATACAGAATGTGTTCAGCTAGTAAACTACCAAATCATTAATTCCAATTAAAGATGATGTAGCTAAATCTTTTTCTTGGGAGTAGTTCTTTTAAAGGTACAGTGCGTAGGATTTGGCAGCATCTAGCAGTGTGGTTGCAAATTGCAACCAACTGAGTACCCCTCCGCTCACTCCTCCCTTTCCAAGACTGCGGTAACGTGAGCCGCCGAGTGCAAAACAGTGGTAAAGCCGTTCGCCTGCTCAGAGGAGCATCCTTACCATAATAACACTACTTTAGGAGCAAGTCAGACAGCTGCTGGCGGTACCACGGTTTTGCACTCTGTGAGGCCGTAACTCACAATTGGCAAAACTCTCGCGAGATGGTTGAGTTTAGGATAAGTCGTAAGGCAGCGAGTCTTACGACAGTTTTTGGAAGTTTTCCTTCTTTACACGACCACTCTGCCGCTCGTGTTAGCGCAGTTTCACAAGCATGTCGGAGAATTACGGTGGCCTTCAGGTAACCTCAACGCGCAAAGTTAGAGCCGGTGTTTGCTAGTAGCTGTAGAAATATTCTAAGCTAATGAAAACACAATGATTCTTAGTTTCAGGTGATTATACACTAATGAAAACATAGTTATGAATATTATATTACAAGGCTTTGTTGAATACTCGGTTCTGGTTGGTCAATCACGGCGTTCTACAGTCTGTTAGACCGTTGCTATGTATAACAGACCGTTGCTATGGACGCAGTTCTGATGTCGGACTGGATGGAGGACCATTTTTGTGTCAAAGTATTGATTTCTTAAGTAAGTAGCCGTGTAATAAGCGGGATAATGAACAGCTAGCGGCCTCCGCTTTCTCAACAACGACTCGCTGTACATTATCCCTTACATATTCCATTTCTGCTAATAGATCCCCCGAAATGTTACACACTGTTCCTTTAAGGAAATTCCTCTGTAAATCAACAATAGTCTCTGAACTTTGTCTTCATCGTCCCTAAAATTAGTACCAAATAAAAACGATTAAGCAATTACAGAACCGTAAAATACAGAGTTACCAAAGCGTTAAATAAGACATTAGTTCAATAAATTATCACAATACAGAAGCTGCATCCCTACACCCATATAAACAGAGTCACATACAGTTTACCATTAATCAAATTACAGCGTTCATACAATGAAGCCTCAGTGCTTCCAGAATAGCACGTTCTTGTAAACTATACAGCGTCTGTGAAGAACCCTAATCCCTTGACAAAACAAGCCTTCCTGTCTCCCGTCGCTAAGTGAAATACCATCGGTGCTCAGCTCAGGATGTTCAAAAAACAAATGTCTTTGATCGCTCTCCTCATCCTGACTTCAAGTCTCTTGTGGAGGGCAAGTGTAAAAGAATGCAAAAAGTCTTGCCTAAAAATACACATTTGATGACCTGACCACACCAAACGCCAGATACAGTTAATGGTACATGAACACGAAACAGTTTTGGTTTTGTTTGTGTTTGTGGTCTCTATGTCTCTTCCTCCACAGAAATAGGGTGTGCAGCGAAGCCAAACCGCCGACATCAAACGGGAAGTCTATTCAAACGGAAACTGTTTCCGCGTCACTGACATCAGACAGATCGGTCCAATCTGATAACAAAAATATTAATCCCCTCTAAACATAGCGGTCGTTTTCTGGAAGGAAGCTGCTGAGAGTGAGGTTATCTTCTCCGTCCTCGTCGCTGTCTGCACCGGCGTGCATCACCAGGACTCCGTTACTGACCGGATTGCGTTGTCTTGAGTAGTAGGCGGTGTGACTCCTCTCGGGCAGCAGGGCCGAGATGCACATCATCTCGGTGGCCGGCTGAGGGTTCCTGACCTTGTACTTCCTTTTTGACAGCTTGGTGCAGAGGACGACGGTGCAGACCATGAAGACGGTGGCCAACGCGGCCAGGGAGGCGATGGCGATGAGGCAGTGCCTCATCACGCCCCGGGTGGAGCAGGGTTGGACCTCAGTGCTGGCTGGGCTCTTTGAGACTCCACCAGGTGCTGTTGTGGTCGCTGGAGTTGATTTGGTGGTTGGCACATCCGGGATCAAGATCACTGCAGGACTGGTGGAGTCATTGGTGGTGGTGGAGACATTGGTGGTGGTGGTGGTGGGGACATTGGTGGTGGAGACATTGGTAGTGGTGGAGGAGACATTGCTGGCGGAGACATCGGTGATGGTGGAGACATTGGTGGTGGTGGTAGGGACATTGGTGGTGGTGGTAGGGACATTGGTGGTGGTGGTAGGGACATTGGTGGTGGAGACATTGGTGGTGGTGGAGACATTGGTGGTGGTGGAGACATTGGTGATGGTGAAGACGTTGGTGATGGTGGAGACATTGGTGGTGGTAGGGACATTGGTGGTGGTGATGGGGACATTGGTGGTGGTGATGGGGACATTGGTGGTGGTGATGGGGACATTGGTGGTGGTGATGGGGACATTGGTGGTGGTGATGGGGACATTGGTGGTGGTAGGGACATCGGTGGTGGAGACATTGGTGGTGGTTGAGACATTGGTGGTGGTGATGGGAGAATCGGTTGAGAATGAGATGGTGGGGGCCTCAGCAGTGGAGCCTGCTGTGTCAGGAAACTGCGATGTGGAGACGGGGGTTCTAGTCCCAGAAACGGGCTGAGACGGAGACAAAATCTCAGCACTGGTGGTGGATGTCACACTTCTTGTGGAGTCAACCACAGATGCAGCCCCAGAGGTGGGGTTAGCTGTCGTTGCGGTCGTAGTAACAGCTGAGGGACTGCTGGGGGTCGGCATGACGACTGGAGCCGGAGGAGTAGAATTAGCAGGAGAGGTGGTGGAAGATAACCGGGATGTAACTTCAGGCTTAGCGGTGGATGTAGGCTTCGGCGAAGACACGGCCACTGTTGCTGCAGAAGCTGTTGCGGGAGCAGCCGCGCCAGTAGAAGCGGTGGTTGGTTGTTGGTGTATCTGATCCTCCACAGGTTTTG